>NW_025920287.1:67027-249676 GCF_902686445.1 Sciurus carolinensis | reverse complement strand
AGAGTTCCCTCCTCTTCTATTTTCTGGAATACTTTGAGAAGTATTGGAATGAGTTCTTCTTTAAAAGTTTTGTAGAACTCGGCTGAGAACCCATCTGGTCCTGGACTTTTCTTTGTTGGAAGGCTTTTGATGACTTCTTCTATTTCATTACTTGAAATTGGTCTATTTAAATTGTGTATGTCCTCCTCGTTCAGTTTAGGCAATTCATATGTCTCTAGAAACCTGTTGATGTCTTCGAAATTTTCTATTTTGTTGGAGTATAGATTTTCAAAATAGCTTCTAATTATGTTTTGTATTTCAGTCGTGTCTGTTGTGATGTTTCCTTGTTCATTCCGAATTTTAGTAATTTGAGTTTTCTCCCTCTTTCTCTTTGTTAGTGTGGCTAAGGGTTTATCAATTTTATTTATTTTTTCAAAGAACCAACTATTTATTTTGTTAAATTTTCCAATTGTTTCTTTTGTTTCGATTTCGTTGATTTCGGCTCTGATTTTAACTATTTCCTGTCTTCTACTACTTTTGGTGTTGGTCTGTTCTTCTTTTTCTAGGGCTTTGAGCTGTAGTGTTATGTCATTTATTTTTTGAGTTTTACTTCTTTTATTAAATGCGCTCCATGAAATAAATCTTCCTCTAAGTACCGCTTTCATAGTGTCCCAGAGATTTTGATATGATGTTTCTTTGTTCTCGTTTACCTCTAAGAATTTTTTAATTTCCTTCCTAAGAAGCAAATCAGCAAAGGGAGGAGATATCCTAAAGGAACTGTCAAATAAAGGAGGAACCAAGATGTGTCATAAATTTTAAATATATACCAAATGACTGGGAATACAAATCATATCTCAATAATAACCCTGAATGTTAATGGCCTGAATTCATCAATCAAAAGACATAGACTGGCAGATTGGATTAAAAAGAAAGATCCAACAATATGTTGCCTGCAAGAGACTCACCTCATAGAAAGAGATACCCATAGACTAAAGGTGAAAGGATGGGGAAAAACATACCATGCACATGGGCTCAGCAAAAAAAGCTGGAGTATCCATCTTCATTTCAGATAATGTGGACTTCAAGCCAATGTTAGAAGAGATAAAGAAGGACATTTCACACTGCTTAAGGGAAGCAAAAATCAGCAAGATATAACAATCATAAACATCTATGCCCCAAACAGTGGCTCATCCATGTATGTTAAACAAATCCTTCTCAATTTTAGAAAACAAATAGACCATAACACAATAATATTAGGTGATTTTAACACACCTCTTTCACCACTGGACAGATCTTCCAAACAAAAACTGAACAAAGAAACCATAGATCTCAATAACACAATCAATAATTTAGACTTAACAGACATTTATAGAATATATCATCCAACCAGAGCGAATACACTTTCTTCTCAGCAGCACATGGATCCTTCTCTAAAATAGACCATATATTATGCCACAAAGCTAATGTCAGCAAATACAAGAAGATAGAGACACTACCTTGTATTCTATCAGATCATAATGGATTGAAGTTACAAATTAATGAAAGAGTAAAAAACAGAAACTACTCCAACACCTGGAGATTAAACAATATGCTACTATATGCTGTACCAACTTTCTATCCCTGGGATGAAACCCATTTGATAATGGTGCACTATCTTTTTAATATGTTTTAGTATTCAATTTGCTAAAAATTTGTTAAGAAGTTTTGCAACTATGTTGATTAGGAATATTTGTCTGAAATTTGCTTTCCTCAATGTGTCTTTGTCTGTTTCTGGTATCAGTGTGATATTAGCTTCATAGAATGAGTTTGGAAATGTCCCCTCCTCTTCTATCTCATGGAATACTTTGAGGAGTAGTGGAGTGAGCTCTTCTTTGAAGGTCTTGTAGAACTCGGCTGACAATCCATTCGATACTGAACACTTTTTGTTGGTATGCTTTTGATGACTTCTATTTCATTGCTTGAAATTTATCTTTGTAAATTGTGTATGTTCTCCTCATTCAACTTGGGTGGATCATATGTCTCTAGAAATCTTTTGATGTCTTTGAGTTTTTCCATTTTTTTGGAGTATAGATTTTCAAAATAGCTTCTAATTATATTTTATATTTCAGTAGTGTCAGTCATGATATTTCCATTTTCATCTCAAATTTTAAAATTTGAATTCAGTCTCTCCTTTTCATTATTGTGGCTCGGGGTTTTTCAATGTTGTGTATTTCTTTTTTCAAAGAATCAACTTTTGTCAGTTTTTTGGAGTTTTTATGTGTCAATTTCATTGATTTCAGCTCTGATTTTAACTCTTTCCTGTCTTCTGCTTTTGGCATTGATCTGTACTTCCTTTTCTAGGAATTTGAGCTGTAATGATAGGTCGTTTATTTGTTGAGTTTTCCTTCTTTTATTGAATGCACTCCAAGCAATGAATTTTCCTCTTAGTACTGTTTTCATAGCATCCCAGACATTTTGATGCATTTTATCTTTGTTCTCATTTATCTCTAACAATTTTTTTATTTCCCCCTGATATTGTCTGTTATCCATGCATCATTTACTAGTGTATTATTTAATCTCCAGGTGTTGGAGTAGTATCTGTTTTGTATTCTGTCATTTATTTCTAATTTCAATCCATTATGATATGATAGAATACAAGGTAGTATCTCTATCTTCTTGTATTTGCTAACATTAGCTTTGTGGCATAAAATATGGTCTATTTTAGAGAAGGATCCATGTGCGTCTGAGAAGAAAGTGTATTCATTCAATGATGGATGGAATATTCTATATGTCAGTTAACTCTAAATTATCAATTGTGTTATTGAGATTTATGATTTTTTTTGTTCAATTTTTGTTTGGAATATGTGTCCAGTGGTGAGAGAGGTGTGTTTAAGTCACCTAGTATTATTGTGTTGTGGTCTATTTGGTTCTTGGAATTGAGGAGGATTTGTTTGATGTACATGGATGAGCCAATGTTTGGGGTATAAATATTTATGATGGTTATTTGTTGCTGATTTGTGCTTCCCTTAAGAAGTATGCAATGTCCTTCTTTACCGCTTCTAACTAATTTTGGATTGAAGGCTTCTTAATCTGAGAATGGATACCCCCACTTTTTTTTTTTTGTAGTACTGGGGATCAAACTCAGGGCCTTGTGTTTGCAAGGCAAGCACTCTACCAGCTGAGCTATCTCCCCAGCACCCCCCACTCTTTTATTGAGTCCATGTGGGTGGTGTATTTTTTTCCATCCTTTCACCCTTAGTCTATAGGTGTATTTTTCTATGAGATGAGTCTCTTGAAGGCAGCAAATTTTGGGGTCTTTCTTTTAAATGCAATCTCCCAGTATATGTCTTTTGATTGGTGAGCTTAGGCCACTAACATTCAGGGTTATTAATAAGATATGATTTGTATTCTTGGTCATTTTGGCTTATATTTTATTTTTAGCTTGACTTAGTTCCTCCTTTATTTGGCTATTTTTAGGGTAGTTCTTCCCTATGCTGACTTACATGGTTGTTTTTCATTTCTTCCTCATGGACTATATTGCTGAGAATATTCTTTAGTGCCAGCTTTCTATTTGTAATTTCTTTTAGTTTTTTTTAATCACAGAAGAATTTTATTTTGTTATCAAATCTAAAGGTATGTTTTTCTTGGTATAAAACTCTTGGTTGGCATTCATTTTCTTTTAGAGCTTGAAGTATGTTGTTCAAGGCCCTTCTAGCTTTTAGGGTCTGGGTTGAGAAATCTCTGATATTCATATTGATTTTCTCCTGAGTACAAATTGATTTTTTTTCTCTCACAGTCTTTAAAATTCTATCTTTATTTTATATATGAGGTATTTTTATTTTAACGTGACTTAGTGTGCATCTGTTGTAATTTGGTGTCCTGTAAGTCTCTTGTATTTGATTTTCCATATCATTCTTCAGATTTGGAAAATTTTCTGATATTATTTCATTGAATAAATTGTACATTCCTTTGGTTTGTGTCTCCATGCCCTCCTCAATTCCAATAATTTTTAAATTTGGTCTTTCTATGATATTCAATAATTGTTTGAGTTTCCATTCATGATTTATTACCAACTTCTCTGTTTGACAAACTTGTTTTCAAGATTAATTACTTTGTCTTCAATGTCTGGGATTCTGTCTTCCAAGTGATCTAGCCTATTGATTATGCTTACTATTGAGTTTTTAATTTGCTTTATAGTTTCCTTTATTTCATAAATTTTATTGCTTTTTTTTCAGAATCTCATTATCCTTATTGAAATGATCTTTTGTTTCCTGCATTTTCTTTTTTAACTGTTGACTGGTGCAACAATTCAATGCCTGCATTTGCTCTCTTATCTCATCATCTACTTCTCTGATCATTTTAATTATGTACATTCTGAACTCCCTTTCTGACTTTGCTTCTGCCATGCTGTCATTGAATTTTACTGAGATAGCTTCTAGGTTCATTTGGGACAGTTTCTTCCCCTGTTTTCTCATATTGCTCATGTGTCTTCCCCTCTAGGAGTGCAAATCTGAGTTATTGCATTTTTTCTCTACAGACCTATAGAGTTTCTGCAGGTTTCCAATGCCTCACCTTTCAGTGAGAGACCAATATTAGCAGAACACAATACAAGGAATATGTGACTTTAACTCAAAGATTCCCTTTTAAAATATTACCCATATTGTCTTAATAAGCAGAGATTATGAGTTAGTTTATTATATACAGCTTAGCCAATAGTTTTGTAATAAGGAACACAATTTCTAATGATGGACATAAAGGATAGGGATGGGTGTAGAATATAACGTCAATAAGCTATGAAGTGCATCTATAGAAGTACTATGTCATAGGACTAATGAAAGCAGAGTTAAAATAAATTGTTAGCATGTGAAAAGTGAGAGTCTCTATGTAGACAGATAAAAGGAAAATAGAATGAGAAAAATATTAATACAAGAAAAGAAAAGGAGGAGTAATAGTAGGTATAATATTAATAATCATAATACTACTAATAAAAAATCTACAATAAAACTGTACAGTGCTGTTCAAATCTCCACATCTTCAGTAGCCTGATGCCTGGGAGAAACTTGACAATGCAGTAACTCAAAGAAGGGTGCTGCCCCTCCAGGGATGGTGGCCTCCAGGTGAGATATAATTCCTGCTAGTGGGCAGAGGCACCTCCATGTGTTGACAGATAGTCAACCAGAGCAATATGCTAGAATGTGGGCTTTGCCTGGACTGGACTGGGCCTTGTTCTCTGGGTGGGGCCTCCCCACTGTGGAAGTCTCAAGCAGCAGCACTGGGTTGGACCTGGTGCCTGCCTCTGGGCCTTTTCTCCCCTGCATGGGAGACTCATGCAGCAGAACTGGCCTGGTCCTGGGTCCCTGGGATGGGTCTCCTCAGTGCAGAAATCTCTCCCAGTGATGCTGGGCTGGGCCTGGGTCTCTGGGCCAGGCATCCCAGGCATGGACATCTCATGAATCCCCAAGTCAATTTAATAGATGTCAATTCCCATAGCATTGAGGACCTTGTTCCACCACTCATCATCCACCATTTCCACATAAGTGCTCAAGTGGCTGAGTTATTATGGGTGATGTACCATGCCCAGGAATTCTTACATCTTTCTGAACAGTGGATGAAAGTCATATATTTAGGTTATTTTCAGGATCTTCTCATATGTTTCTGGCTTCTCTCTTTTGACAAGAGAGGAAACCTTTTTTGACTTCTGAGTCAGATACAATGCACACAATCAAAAGACAGTGTGAAATGTGGCCAAGGACAATTTCTTATCATCAAGGAGGATGTCTTCAAGCCTTTGAAATAGAACCAATTCAACCATACCAGAAGTCAACAAAAATTTGGCTCAAGGGATATGCTAAAACTGTTCTAAAAATTCTGATCCTTATAAGCTTAAAACCCCTCTCCCCTAAGATGCATGTCTCCTATGGATCTGGTTGCCAGGCAAAACTCATGTATCCTTGTTATGTCTTCTCATGATTCTTCACTAAACCTCCTCTCAATCACCATTTCTCAGGGTCTTCTGAGTACTCTGGATGATCATATCTCTCCCACATGTTCTGTCTTCACTGAATCCAGCCCTAAATCTTCCCTCATCCAACATTGCTCAAGGTATTCTGAATGCTGTGGGTGAGTGCTTTTCACCAACTAGCGCTCTGATTCCACTGGGTCCTCTTGCTGATAGTCTCTCTTGTAAAATGGCTCAGTCTTCTTTATTTAAACTTGTAAGTATGCCTGATGTTTTCTTACTCAGTTTCCTCTGGGTCTTGAGGGTGAGTGTCTCACACCTAAGAGTGCTCTCTTCTCTGTTTCTTTTGTCTGATTTCCCTAACAATTCCATGCTTATTCTTCTCTGAGTATTTTGGTGAGCACTCCTCACCTGAGAGAGTTCAGTCTTTTCTCTGTTCTGTCCCAGGTTTCACACATCAATCCTTGCTCACACTCCCCCCTCACCTGACAGTGCTCAGTCTTCTTTGGGTTCTGTCCTTAATATCCCTTTACACAACATTGCTCAGTGTCATGTGAGTCCTGTGGTGAGTGGCACTCACATGAATGTGCTCAGATTTCCCTGAATATTGTTTGGAGTTGCCCCTTACCATTCAGTACTCTGTCCTTTGTCTTCTCTGTGTCCTCTGGGTGAGGGCTCCTCCTTCAACTCAGAATATTCTGGGGCTATGGGTCAGTATGCCTCATTCAGCAGTGCTCAGTCTTCTCTATGCCATGTGCTGAGTTTCTTGAGTCAATATTTTCTGAGCCTCATCTGGTTACTGTTATAATCATAGCATAAAATTTCTCATGCTTTTCTGGGTTCTCTCAACCTCACCTACTCCACCATTGTTCATGGTCACCTGAGTACTGTGAATGAGTGCCCCTCTTTCACCTGTGCTTAATCTTCTCTGCTTCTAGTCCTTAATTTCCCCTCCCACACCATCATTTAGGGTCCTCTGAGTTCTGTGGTTGAGCAGTCCTCTCCCACCACTCTCAGCCCCCTGTGAGTGTTGTGGTAAGCACACTTCTGACACCAGTGCTCATTCTCCACTGAGTCCTAGACATCTTTGTTCTGTTAGTGAAATCTCTGTGTAAGTCCCATTCTGACTGATATCAGTACCCCATCTGTGGTCTTATCTGCGTGTCCATACCAACAATACTGTGAATACTAGGAGCGATGTTGATACTTCCTCTGTCCAACAACTTCAATAGTCCTTTGGTTCTGTCATGTACAAATGATCCTCATCAATGCCTGAAAACCCAAGAGAATTTTAAAGAATGTAAATGACCACAGGATGGAAGATCTCATTACACAACTCATCATCACCATTTCCACATCATTTCTCAAGTGACTGAGGTCTTATAGATAATGTAGCATGCCCAGGATTTCTGACAACTTTCTGAACAGTGGACAGAAAGCATATATTTATGTATTTTCAGAATCTTGTTTGATATGTCACTGGCTGCTCTGTTTTGACAAAAGAGGAGATGTCCTAGGACTTCTGAGTCAACACAATGTACACTATCAAAAGACAGTGTGAAGTGTGGCCAAGGACAATTTCCCATCAATATGGAGGACTTCTTCAGATCTTCAAAAGAAAACTTTGACCCTAGGAATACTGTCCCAAAGTTTCCAAAAACTCAGAGCACTATAGGTGAGAATGCCTCTCCAGAAATATATCTGTCTTCTCTGGATCCTGTAGTCAAGCATGTCTCTTTGCTCTTTGCTCTGTCTTCTCTGGGTTATGCTCTTAACTCTTCTGAACCATCATTGCTCAGGGTCTAGTAAGTCCTCTGGGTGAGTGCCCCTCTCCACTAGCTCTCAGTCTTCTCTGAGTCCTTCCCTCAATCTTCCCTCATCCACCATTTCTCAGGGTACTCTGAGTCCTGTGAGTGAGTGTCCCTCCCCCACTAGGGTTCTGATTTCACTGGGTTCTCTTAATAGGTTTCTCCTCAGAATTTTTCTGAGCAATCTGTATAAACCACCATATTTTATACCTAAATTCTTCTTTCTTTTGAATTTTCTTTATTTTTGACTTGCTTTGGAGAACAAAACCATCTTTTTAATAGACATATTGTCTTTTTTAAAAGTCATATTTTTAACTGGAGGATAGAAGCAAACCATATTTTTGTATGTTTTCATCTTATTCCACCTTGAAGTTAAACACATATGCATTCTAACCTCTATATTTTCAGTAAAGAAATAGTTAAAAAATCCTATTTATAAAATATAGCTCAGAGATGATAAGTGAAAAATATCAAAGAAAATCCAAGATTCAGAAATTGTAGCTCTTCATTTTGTTCTTCAATAGGTCATAAAAAACAAAACATCAACCCGAAGTTGATTTAAAATTTTACACAATTGAGAATATTTGCTTTCATTTACATGTAAAGATGTGTTGTTTTAATGTATAAACAGTTGCAACATTTTTGTGTGTGCTAAATTGTTAGTATCATTTGATCAAATTGATTTCATTGCCTTTTCAAATAGTTTCCATTACTCTTCACAGTTATACTACCTCTCAGTAACTGCTTTAAAATTTCTTTTTAATTTAAGACTTTATTTTCACCTTTATGTTCCTTTTTGTGAATTATAGGCCTGATAGACTTGCAAAAGAAGTCCAGGATAGCATTAACTGAATGTTTGTCAAAATGTCCTCAAAGAAAAAAAAAAAGAAAAAAAGAAAAACTATTACCTCTCTGAATAGATTGTTTTGGGTATATACATTAAGATATTTAAAAAAATCTTGGAGTGATATATATATATATATATATATATATATATCTGTGTGTATATATATATTTGAAATATGTATATATATATATATTTGAAATGATCAAAAAATATTGTCATCGAAACTTACTATTTTAGGAAAATGTGTTGGCCACTTAAAATATATGAATTCAAATTCACCAATGAACTCTTCCTTTAGTGTTCTACCTCATTGCTATTCAAGATTTGGTGGACCAGTGACATTTGCATAACTGGAGAGATTGATACATATTCAAAAACCCAACTGTCATCCCAGGACTACTGAATTTGTCTACATATTAGCACATATCTATGTTTGTGCTCATTAAAACTTAGAAATCCAACATTCTAACTCACTGTAACTTTCTTATTAGAGAAATATAATTTGTTTTTGAAATATAAATATATCTCCAAATATATATTCTTAAGTTTATCTTAATTTTACATTTTATTTCACAAAAGTGTAGCATATACACTTCTTTTGTACTTAGATCATCCTCTTTCCTTAGAGTTATGTAATGTATTAGAAAACTGCTGTGTTAAAAGTGTCTTATTGAATAATTAATTTACCTCATCTTTGTGAGAATCAGTTAAATAAGAACTCTGTCAATGATTATCTGATCAATGTGCCATTTATATATTTATTCTTATTTCAGGAACCACTGACATTGAGGTTTGTGGCCATTGATTTTTCTCAAGAGGAATGGGAATGCCTGGACCCTGTTCATTATAGTTTGTACACAGATGTGATGTTGGAGAACTACAAAAACTGGCCTCTCTTGGTGAGTGTAGATTCCCTTAAGAATTCCTCACTCACTATCAATTCTGAGTGTCCTTCCTTTGGAAAATATCTCTTTGTAGCTTGTACTGTGCATGAATGAGTATTAGATACTTTCATGGAAGTTAATTGGGAAACTGTTGATATAGATATGAAAATATTAATTATCTTTATAAATTTACCATTATTATTTCTTGATAAGATATATATTCTTTATTTTAGACTTGTCATTCAATTCAACAGTATAAAAGATTGTGAATTACACCTTAAAGACCAATGCATTTTCTTGTCTTTGATTTGTTCCCTTTACTCTTGATAGTTGGAGTTTGTGCTCAGGATTTGCAGATTGAAATGCTTCTTATATATTCTAATGGGTCTGTCAGGAAACAATATTTGTAGAAACAATTTTCCAGAAACTGGTATTACTCTAATAAACAGCAGTAATTAAAGGGAGGATTCCTAAAACTTATTCCATTTTTCAATAAAAAGTCATCAATGTCTCTGAGTCATCGCTGTCACCTTTCTGAACCTGAGGAAAGAGTCATGGAAACTAAAGAGACAAGAGACAGTAGCTGTTTTGGTCACAGTTGTGACCAAGAGACCTGACCAGAAAATTTTAAGGGGAAAAAGTTTATTTGAGGCTCATGATTTAAAAAATGTCCATTCACAAAAAGCCAGCTCCATTCCTTGAGGCTTGACTGAAGCTGAACATCATGCTGGAAGTATTTCATGCAGAGTAGTGATTCTTGAAATGAGCAGAAAGATTAGACATACAAACTTCACTGAACAGATACAGATACAAAATACATATTATATAGCATGCCTACAATGTCCTACCTCCTCTAGGCACATCCTACCAGAATATAGCTACCTACTGCTCAGTTAATTCTACCAAAGGATCAATTCACTGATTGGGTTAATGCTGTCATATCCCAATCCTTTCACCACTAAATCTATTTGAATTTTCTCACACAAGAACTTTTGGGGAATTCTTTCCATAAAACTGTAAGATTAGCCATATAGTCAACTCAGTATAAATGAAGAAAACAGAAGATTACTGATAAGTACTAATGCCAAGGAAGAAACTGCAGTTTGAAAAGTTAATTGAGAAGTTCTCATCCAACAGAAATGAATCTTCAGAAACCCAATTTTATTTATCATACAGTAATATAAGGGCATCCCCTTCCTAATACTTATCATGTTTTCAAACTATTTTAGACTCCTTCACCTTAGTGATCCCCCAGTGTATTCAAAAAGCAGGCAAAGTACTCCCCTTTGCCTGTTAGGGTCTGCATTCTCTAACATATCTTTATTGATTTTGAAGATTCCTAGAAATCCTTTTCACATTTGTGAATGTCTCTAGATAAAAGCACTACAATATACTTATATCCTATAACAGTTTCTGTAATATGACTTAACTATTTATTCATTCAATTTGTCTCTTCAGTGTTCTTTATGAATGATTATACAGGGTTTTTGGTTAATATTCTCTGCCATGTAATAAATATTCCTTACAATGCCTGTTCTTTGTGAGTGTATAGTCATGGCTGAAAATTATTATTATAAAGTACTGTGTGGAACAACTTCTGAACACACCAATCACCACTGAGAAGTCCAAATTTGAGAGTCTTTATTAAGCCATCCAGCTGACTGTCTCAAACAATGCCCCAAAAATGGCTATTGGGAGAACAGCCTCAAATACAGGGTTGCAGGGGTTCTTATACCAAAACTTACATCAATCATAAATGTCTTTTGCTATGATTTGAAATTGCAAACTAACATCCTGAAATCATCATCATAGGGGGAAGTGGGTCAAAATGAACCTTACCTGGTACAAAGTAAATAATGGTTATTAATATTCACACAATCATTTTTGACATCATCATTCACATGGAGCATTTTTAGGAGAATTTTGAATCATAAGACAACAATTTTTTATCACATAATAACTGCATTTTGGATTGCTAAACAAGTCATGTTGAATAACTTATGATGGGTACAGAGGTGGGGTGTTCCCATGGGAGAAGGTTAGCAATTGTTGGTGGGTACAGAGGCCTGGGGTTCCCATGGGAGACTCTCATTTCGTACATAACATGGAGTCTCACAGCAAAATGGTGTCTGTTTAGATATTGCCCATATAGCCTGGCCTGTAACATTTCCATGGAGCCAAATCTTTCAACCCATCACAAAAGAATTTTAAGATAATATGATTATTGATGATTCTTGTGCCCACTTGTGTCTTTGATTTTTCAGAATAGATTCTATATTCAGGAATAGGTTTCCTTCCATCAATGAATCATGTTTTTAGTTTTGTAATTCACACGTTATGATTGAATAGCATTATTCAACTTTATTTAAATTTTGAATAATTTTTAATTATTTATAAACACTTGAAATTCCATGGGATTTTTAAAATACCCTTTTCTGTGTTTAAAAAATAATATTTGGATTCTGATAGATACTACCAGGAGTGTCTATATAATCTAGGTATTATAGAGAGTTTCTAAATTTCTTTTATTTCATGAAAAAGACCATGTTTAGGAGTACACCATTGCCAAATATATTGATTTCTAATCTACTATAAAATGTTCAGAAAGTCATTTAAATATTTTCATTTTGTAAGATATTTTCTGTTTTTAAGCTAGTGAATCAAGAATATTTCATGAGATATTGAGAAGACTGTCTATCAATTTATTTGATTTATAATAGTTTTTGAAGTCTTCTAGTCACTGTTTACCATTTAGCCTAGATATATTTTCTGTTATATTCATTGGGGATTGCTTTCTCCAAATATTACTCTGTACTATTAATATCTATTATCTCAGTGTTGCCTTTCTATATGATTGTAGTATTTTAGAAAGTGGTCTCTTCTATCTTAAAATAATAGTCTAGTTTGTCTCTTTTTAACACATTTGTACTTTAAAAGTGTTTTATTTCACAAAATTTTTGCTTAATTATTTTGTGTAACACAATTATTGCCATCTTTGATTTTTTTATCCTTGCATCATTTTACTTTTACTAAAATTGACCATAGATTTAAAAAAACTCATGTAAATAGCATATACTAATTTTTAGATTTAATCTTCTGAGTCATTATTTGTGTTCTGATTGGCATTTAATAATAATCCATTAATACTTAAATAAGTTTATTTTTTGGGGGGTGCTGAGGATTGAACCCAGGGTCTTGTGCTTGTGAGGCAAGCACTCTACCAACTGAGCTATATCCCCAGCCCCAAATAAAATTCTGAAAATAAATAATTTATTAATGTTTCTTTGTAAGTTGTTTTCTTTTTCTTCTAATTGATTTACCTACTTTTTAATTGCTTTAATTTTTGGTTCATAGATGTTTATAGTGACATGCTTTGATGTCTCAACTTATTCTAATCATATATGTAATGGTAATTATGTCATTTCATTTGGATTATACAAAACAATTTAAACTTAAATTGTATTATATACTGATAGTAAAACAACTTAAATTTCATATAAAAATCAACATCTTTGCATGTCCTCTCAATGTTGTTATTGATGTCACAGCTATTTTTATATTGTATACAATTGACAGGTTTATCATAATCTTTGTATATTTTTTCTTTCAAACTCTACTTCAAAATAATTTTATGTAACATCATTGTAGTGTAGTAGAATTCATATATGTGGATATTTGTCCTTTTGAGAGAAAGTTTTTCAGATTTTAAAAGAATTGTCTTGTACAGATTTATTTTCAATTGAAATGATTCACTAAAGTATATCTTTTAGGAGAGGTCTAGACTGGAGAAACTTTTCAGCATTTGTATATCTTGATATGTTTTCTTTATCTTTACTTCAAAAAATAGAGAATTTGGATATAATGTTAATGGTTGTTAGTCTACTTTTTCTTTCATTCCTTTCACAGTATGTTCTAATTTTTTTCTGGGATTCATCTGGTAAAACAGTCAACTAATACTTATATAGAAGTATCCTTGTGATACATCTCTTATCTTTTGGTCTTCTCAAAAATTCTTGTGAATTTTGAAATTTTGATTATGATGTGCTTTATTTTGATTCTTTTTGTGTTTATCCCAGTTGGAAATAATTGTGCTTCTTAAATATGATTTTTTTTTATTTTCACATTTTTAATTTCTGAGAACTCAGTTTTTAAGGAATATTTCAAGACCAAAATTTCTGCTGATATCTGTTAGTAAATTTTGTATCTCAATTTCATTTACTTTAATTCTTTTTTAAAATTTATTTTTATTGTACACAAATGGGATGCATACAGTTTCTCTGTTTGTACATGAAGTAAAGGCATACCACTTGTGTAATCATACTTTTACATAGAATAATAGTGTTTGATTCATTCGGTTATTTTTTCCTCCCCTCCACCCCTCCCACCCCTCTTCTTCCTCTATACAGTTCCTCTTTCCTCCATTGTTACCTCCTTCTCAAACCCCACTGTGTGTCATCATCCACTGATCAGGGAGATCATTTGTTCTTTGGATTTTTGAGATTGACTTATCTCACTTAGCATGATAGTCTCCAATTTCATCCATTTGCCTGCAAATGCCATAATTTTATTATTCTTTATGGCTGAGTAATATTCCATTGTGTATATATATACCACAATTTCTTTATCCATTCATCAATTGAAGGGTATCTAGGTTGGTTCCACAATCTGGCTATTGTGAATTGAGCAGCTATGAACATTGATGTGGCTGCATCTCTGTAGTATGCTGATTTTAAGTCCTTTGGGTATAGGCCAAGGACTGGGATAGCTGGGTCAAATTGTGGTTCCATTCCAAGTTTTCTAAGGAATCTCCACACTGCTTTCCAGAGTGACTGCACTAATTTACAGCCCCACCAGCAATGTATGAGTGTACCTTTTTCCCCACATCCTTGCCAACACGTATTGTTGCTGTATTCTTGATAATCGCCATTCTAATTGGGGTGACATGGAATCTTAGGGTGGTTTTTATTTGCATTTCTCTTATTACTAGAGATGTTGAATATTTTTTCATATGTTTGTTGATTGCTTGTAGGTCTTCTTCTGTGAAGTGTCTGTTCATTTCCTTAGCCCTTTTGTCAATTGGGTTATTTGTATTCTTGGTGTTGAGTTTTTTGAGTTCTTCATAGATTCTGGAGATTAGAGCTCTATCTGAATTATGATTGGCAAAGATTTTCTCCCACTCTGTAGGATCTTTCTTCACATTGCTGATAGTTTCCTTTGCTGAGAGAAAGCTTTTTAGTTTGAATCTATTCCAGTTATTGATTCTTGCTTTTATTTCTTGTGCTATGGGAGTCCTATTGAGGAAGTCTGATCTGAAGCTTACATATTGAAGGTCTGGACCTACTTTTTCTTCTATAATCTGCAGGATCTCTGGTCTGATTCCAAGGCCCTTAATCCATTTTGAGTTGTGTTTCATGCACAATGAGAGATAGGGGTTGAGTTTCTTTCTGTTGCATATGAATTTCCAGTTTTCACAGCACCATTTGTTGAAGAGGCTATCTTTTCTCCATTACATATTTTTGGCACATTTTTCTAGTGTGAAAAAATATTATTTATTTGGGTTTGTGTCTGTATCCTCTATTCTGTACCATTGATCTACCTGTCTATTTTGGTACCAATATCATGCCCTTTTTGTTACTATTGCTTTGTAGTATAGTTGAAGGTCTGGTATTTTGATACCAGCTTCACTTTTCCTGTTAAGGATTGCTTTCGCTATTCTGGGTTTCTTATTTTTCCAGATGAATTTCATGATTGCTTGCTCTATTTCTGTAAGGTACATCATTGGGATGTTAATTGGAATTGCATTGAACCTGTATAGCACTTTTGGTATTATAGCCATTTTGACAATATTAATTCTGCCTATCCAAGAACATGGGAGATCTTTCCATCTTCTAAGGTTTTCTTTAATTTCTTTCTTTACTGTTCTGTAGTTCTCATTGTAGAGGTCTTTCACCTCTTTTGTTAGATTGATTCCCAAGTATTTTATTTTTTTAGAAGCTATTATAAATGGGGTAATTTTCCTAACATCTCTTTCTGAGAATTCATCAATTATGTGTAAAAAAGCTTTAGATTTATGAGCATTGATCTTCTAAACTGCCACTTTACTGAATTCACTTATGAGTTCTAAAAGTTTTCTGGTGGAATTTCCTGGTTAGTCTAAGTACATAATCATGTCATCAGCAAATAGGGATAGTTTGAGTTCTTCTTTTCCTATTCGTATCCCTTTAATTTCTTTGGTTTGTCTAATTGCTCTGGCTAGAGTTTCAAGGACAATATGGAATAGAAGTGGTGAAAGAGGGCATCCCTGCCTTTTTCCAGTTTTTAGGGGGAATGCTTTTCAGTTTTTCATTATTTAGAATGATATTAGCCATGAGCTTAACATAGATGGTCTTTACAATGTTAAGGAATGTTCCCACTATCCCTATTCTTTCTAGTGTTTTGAGCATGAAGGGTGCTGTATTTTATCAAATGCTTTTTTTTCATCTATTGAAATAATCATGTGATTCTTGACTTTAAGTCTGTTGATATGTGAATTACATTTATTGATATTTGGATGTTGAACCAAACTTGCATCCCTGGGATGAAACCCACTTGATCATGGTGCACTATCTCTTTAACATGTTTTTGTATGTGATTTGCTAAAATTTTGTTGAGAATTTTTGTGTCGATGTTCATTAAGGATATTGGTCTGAAATTTTCTTTCCTCGATGTGTCTCTGTCTGGTTTAGGTATCAGGGTAATATTGGCTTCATACAATGAGTTTGGGACAGTTCCCTCCTCTTCTATTTTATGGAATACTTTGAGAAGTATTGGAATGAGCTCTACTCTAAGGTTTTGTAGAACTCGCTGAGTACCCCTCTGGTCCCGGACTTTCCTTTGCTGGTAGGCTTTTGATGACTACTTCTATTTCATTTCTTGAAATTGGTCTGTTTAAATAGTGTATGTCCTCCTTGTTCAGTTTAGGTAATTCATATGTCTCTATAAACCTGTTGATGTCTTCGAAATTTTCTATTTTGTTGGAGTATAGATTTTCAAAATAGCTTCTAATTATGTTTTGTATTTCAATCATTTCTGTTTTGATATTTCCTTGTTCATTCCAAATATTACTAATTTGGGTTTTCTCTCTTCTTCTCTTTGTTAATGTGGCTAAAGGTTTATCAATTTTGTCTATTTTTTCCAAGAACCAACTAATTAGTCAATTTTTTTGAATGTTTCTTTTGTTTCAATTTCATTCATTTCAGCTCTGATTTTAACTATTTCTTGTCTTCTACTACTTTTGGTGCTGATCTGTTCTTCTTTTTCTAGGGCTTTGAGCTGTAGTGTTAGGTCGTTTATTTGTTGAGTTTTACTTATTTTATTAAATGCGCTCCATGAAATAAATTTTCCTCTAAGTACTGCTTTCATAGTGTCCCAGAGATTTTGACATGATGCTTCTTTGTTCTCATTTACCTCTAAGAATTTTTTAATTTCCTTCCTAATATCTTCTGTTATCCATTCATCATATAATAGCATATTGTTTAATCTCCAGGTTTTGGAGTAATTTCTGTTTCTTACTCTTTCATTTGTTTCTTATTTCAATCCATTATGATCTGATAGAATACAAGGTAGTGTCTCTATCTTCTTGTATTTGCTAACATTAGCTTTGTGGCATAATATATGGTCTATTTTAGAGAAGGATCCATGTGCTGCTGAGAAGAAAGTGTATCTGCTCTTTGTTGGATGGTAAATTCTATAAATGTCCATTAAGTCTAAATTACTGATTGTGTTATTGATATCTATGGTTTCTTTGTTCAGTTTTTGTTTGGAAGATCTGTCCAGTGGTGAGAGAGGTGTGATAAAATCACCTAGTAATATTGTGTTATGGTCTATTTGGTTTCTGAGATTGAGAAGCATTTGTTTGACATACATGGATGAGCCACTCTTTGGGGCATAGATATTTATGATTGTTGTGTCTTGCTGATTTATGCTTCCCTTAAGCAGTATGAAATGTCCTTCTTTATCCCTTCTGACTAACTTTGGCTTGAAGGCCACATTATCTGAAATGAGAATGGATACCCCAGCTTTTTTGCTGAGTTCATGTGTATGGTATATTTTTCCCCATCCTTTCACTTTTAGTCTATGGGTATCTCTTTCTATGAGTTGAGTCTCTTGCAGGCAACATATTGTTGGATCTTTCTTTTTAATCCAATCTGTCAGTCTATGTCTTTTGATTGATGAGTTCAGGTCATTAACATTCAGGGTTATTATTGAGATATAATTTGTATTCTTGTCATTTGGCTCATTTTTTTTTGACACTACTTGCTTTCTCCTTTATTTAACAATTCCTTTAGGATAGTTTCTCCCTTTGCTGATTTGCTTCTTTGTTTTTCATCTCTTCCTCATGAAATATTTTGCTGAGAATGTTTTGTAATGCTGGCTTTCTTTTTGTAATTTTTTTTAGCTTTTGTTAATCATGGAAGGATTTTAATTCATCATCAAATCTGAAAGTAAGTTTTGCTAGGTATAAGATTCTTGGTTGGCATCCATTTTCTTTCAGGGCTTGAAAAATGTTGTTCCAGGCCCTTCTGGCTTTTAGGGTCTGGATTGAAAAATCTGCTGATATCCGTATTGTTCTCCCCCTGAATGTAATTTTGTTCTTTTCTCTCACAACCTTTAAAATTCTGTCTTTATTTTGTATGTTAGGTATTTTCATTATAATGTGCCTTGGTGTGAATCTGTTGTAATTTTGTGTATTTGGAGTCCTCTAAGCCTCTTGTACTTGATTTTCTATTTCATTCTTCAGGTTTGGGAAATTTTCTGATATTATTTCATTGAATAGATTGTTCTTTACTTTGGTTTGTTTCTCTAAGCCTTCCTCAATCCCAATAATTCTTAAATTTGGCCTTTTTGTGATATCCCATAATTCTTGTAGATTGTGTTCATGGTTTCTTACCATCTTCTCTGTTTGATCAAGTTTGTTTTCAAAATTAAATATTTTGTATTCAATATATGAGGTTCTGTCTTCCAGGTGTTCTATCCTATTGGTTATTTTTTCTATGGAGTTCTTAATTTGGTTTATTGTTTCCTTCATTTCAAGGATTTCTGTTTGTTTGTTTTTTTTCAATATCTCTAACTCTTTGTTGAAATGATCTTTTGCTTCCTGTATTTGCTCTTTCAACTGTTGATTGGTGCGATCATTCAAGGCATGCTTTTGCTCTTTCATCTCATCATTCAATGCCTGCATTTGCTCTTTCATCTCATCATTAGCTTCCCTGATCTTTTAATTATGTACATTGTGAACTCCCTTTCTGTCATTTTCTGCCATGCTGTCATTGGATTTTATTGATGTAACATCTAGATTTTTGGGTACCATTTTCTTTCCTTGTTTTTTTATTTTGTTCAGGTATCAGTGGATCCCTGAGATATTGCGGATTTCATCTATTGACTTATATTGTTCCCTGAAGATTTCTAGTATATCTCCTCCTAGCCTTCAGTTGCCTGAAGTGTTGGAGGAAGTTGATAATGCTGTGCTCCACAAGGAAGCTGCCTCTCTAGGCATGGTGGCCTTCTGGTGGGGTATATTCCGTGCTAGTGGGCAGAGTTGCCTCCACTTGTTGACCATTGGTTATCCAAAGGGGAACTAGGCTGCAGGCTGAGGCAAGGCCTGTTTGGGCCTGTGTCTCTGGTTTTACCATCCTTGTGGGACAACCTCACCCGGCAGGGAAGACTCACCCGGTTGGGAGGTCTCGCTGGTCAGTTCCCCTCCTAGAGGTTTCCCTCAATCCACAACTACCACCTGGGCTGGGCAGCCTTCCTCTGCAACATTCCTAGGGGGCCTGGACCTACCTCCTGGGCCTGGAAGCCTCGCCCTGTGCAGAAGATTATCCTTAGGCTGCACCTCCTCAGAGAACCTGCCCTCCATCCTGGAAACTTCTCTCCACCCTTAAGCTTGTCTCTGTGTGGCTCTTCCACCAAGAATCCACCTAGGTCCTGGGACCGTACTCTGCTCCTAATCACCTGACCATAACCTGGAGCCCCCATGCAGTCACTCTGAGGCCAAATGATCCGCCACTTGCCTCCTCCTCCTCTGGGCATCTGCCCTGGTGTTCCAGTGCAGTCACTCCAAATCCAAATAACTCACTGCATGGGTTCTCCTCCAAGCAGCCACCTGGAGTTCTGTTGCAGTCACTCCAAGTCCAAGCGACCCACTGCATGCCTCCTCCTCCAGGCAGCTGCCCAGAACTCCAGTGCAGTCACTCCGAGTCCAAGCAGATTGCTGTGCGCTGCCTCCTCCGGCCAGCCACCAGGTGTTCTGGTGTGGTTTCTCTGAGTCCAAGCAACTCACCCCAGGCTTCCTCCTCTGGGCAGCTGCCTGGAGCTCTGGTGTGGTTGCTCCGAGTCCAAGCGTTGTGCTGAGTGGCCTCCTCTACAATGCTCCCAGTTGTCTGAGTTCACTGCTCCAGTGGGAGAAGGGGTGTCTCGTTGGCCAACTTTACTTCACAAAGTTCCCTGCATTCTGGGACTACTGCCCCATCCGGGACACCTCCCCAATGGGACAGACCCACCCGGCGACATTGAGTTGGTCCCAAGTCTCTCAATATCTCCTCTTCTTGAATCCTGAGTCCTGGAGCCACATGAAATGCAGCCACCCTCTAGTCCGCCATCTTGAAACCTCAGATTTATCTTTAACCTTGCCACAGCAGGCTTGACAATTTCAATCACTTAACATCTCTGTGACCATTAGTCTTTATCGTGTGTGTGTGATTGTTTTTCCCCCTTCCTGTTGAGTGTACAATAGTCTCTGTTTAAATTTTAAATTCCTTAAATAGTATTGTTTTATATTCATATTCATATGTTTATTTATCATTTGAATGTTTCCACCTTTGTAAAATCTTTAGAAATTTCTCATCTCTGCTGTACTCTGTTGAGATGTATTTTCCCCAAGAAAAATTATAGTACCTCATATATTTTGTACTAACAGCACTTTACTAGAAATGTTCACTAAAAACATTTTCCACTTCAGTTCTCACCTTTGGTCATTGGAGATACACTGACTTAAGATGACAAAAGTAGAATTCACAGAGGTAAAGTCCTTGAAATTTACAGGGTGGAATCTTGGAAAGAAAAAAATTACATGATCATATAACTGAGGTACATCTAAACTCCCAAAATTTTTAGATAAATATGAGAGCCCACAACACTGTTCTGGTAATGACTCTGGGTGTGCACAAAGGGTGAAGACAATATTAATTTGGATGATTCAAGGCTACATGGAACTAGGTAAATTTCCATGAGTCTAGTCAAAAACATGGATCATACTTGTTATTTAAACAGGACTTGTGTACCCCTGAGTTTGGGTCTGTTTTATGAGTTTTTTTTTTGTTGTTGTTGTTTTGTTTTGTTTTTTAATTTGGAGATTTCTAAATGTTCTCTTAAGTGTTTTGGAGGCTTTTTTTATTCATCTCTCTTCCCATCTCACTATATTTTGTGTATTTTTTTCTGTTCTGTTTCAGTTTGCATACCAGGGTCCCCTGCTTTTTCTTTTTTTTTTTTTTTCCTGTAGTTGGAGATGAATTTTGTGAAATCCTGGCAAATATTTTATGGAAGGATAAGCTTAAGGCAATCTGTTCTCTCTTGTGCCATGGGACTAGACTGAGTGAAGTTTGAGGGTAGTTGTTGGTACACCATCATGTTCATCTTGACAAGTGGATTTGTCTATCTTTCTTTTGAAACAAATACAAAACAAATAGAAGATAAGCTTTTATTGTCATAAGCTGAGCAATGCCAGCAGTCACTGCATGCTAGAATGATTTTTTTTCTATAGTTTCTGCAAGGAGTGTGGCTCTGATAACACTGTGACATTAGTCCATTTTCAAGATATCTAAATTATTTTTAACTCTAAAAGAAAAATTTCTATTATTCTAAGCAATTATATTTGTGATGATTTATTTCAGCAGCAATAGAAAAGTTTCTTTTCTGCTATTGAAATCAACCATATGACCAAAGGCTAATGTGATAAAAGTTAAAACTAAGTAATAGTTGTCAAATCTGTGTAAATATTTAGCAAAATATGATTGAAGACTATCTTATTGTCAAAAACAGCAACACCTTGGTCAGATTACTTCTTCAATCTGAAGAATTAACATGCTTTGCTTCTTTTCTTAATTCTATCTTCTTTGGAATGTGAACTACATGTTGTGTCCTGAGTAAACTTTCCTTCTTTGATTTGTCTCATAATTTGTATCTTAAGAAACATTCTAAAGTTAAATTTGACTTTTTTAATTTTCAGTGAACCACTCTGATCTACATAAGTGGAGGTCTAATGCTAAAATAAATTTCTGGATAATATTTGTTTTTAGCTTATTTTCAATTTTCTAGATTTTCTTGGCAATTAAGATGGAATAATGAGGAAGAGTAATGTGGGGAAATGAGGGCTTGGTATTTTGTGAACTTACCAATGTCTCAGGATGCCCTAGTAAGTTGAAGAATATACACTAGCATTCATATTTCTGTGAGATAAATGAGACTGAGAAGCTAAAATAAATTATAAATTTGATTAGCATTTTTCTGAAAATTAATGATGCTAATCACCTTTTATAAACCTTTATACATTTGATTTTTAGGGAAATGTCTACTTAGACATTTTATCGTATTTAAAGTATTAGTTCTATTTTTTCTTTCTTTTTTATGAGTAGTATGATTTTCATATATTTTTATATTAAACTTTTTTCAGATATGTGATTAACAAATATACTCTTCAAATTCATGGTCTACTTTTACATTTTCTTGATTGATTCCTCAGCTATATACAAGCTCACTTTATTTTCACTTTTCTTATACATTCTTTGTCCTATTCAAAACTATAAGCAACACCAATGTCAGAGATTTTTCCATTTTTTTCTGGAAGTTTTGTGGTTTTAGTTTATATCACCATGAGATATTACCACATGCTTCTTAGAATTGTTTTCATCAAAATTATACTAGGTAATGTACTGCAGAGGATATGCAGAACAGGAGATTCTTGGATACTCTTGTCAGGAATATAAACTGGTCCACAAATCATGGAAAACAATATCAGAATTTTTAAAAAAATGGAAACAAGATACACTATATGACTCATAGTTTGCTGAGCATATGCCAATAGTAAGCAGTGTCTTTCAGAAAAACAGAACTAGTAAGATATATAAATGTATAAGTGCACATAAAAGAAGAAATATATGATTGATTCACATGATCATGAGATAAATAGTCCCAACACTCCTGCCTGCAGGCTGGCATAATGGGGAAACTGGTAATAACTCGGTCCATTCAGCTGAAGTCTCATAATCTAAGGTCAATGAAGCTGTTATAATCCAAGACTAAGGTTTGGAAAGACCTCTGTGAGGACAATGATTCAAGCCTACAATCAAAGGCTAAAGAATGTGAAGTTAGATGTTCACAGGTGACACCATCACAAAAAAGCACCCATTCAAGACATGTTTCCCTTCTGCTTTTTTTCAAACTAAACCTGTTGGTTGGTACTACACATTCATGACAGGTCTTCCCCACTGCTATCTGACCCAATCTTCTAGAAACACACTAGCAGACACACTTAAACAGGTATTTAATAACAATTTTCTAGACACACCTCAATCCACTCATTGTAATTAACTATTAAAATAGTTAAAGGAAATAGCATACACCTTTAAAAATATATACACTACCAAGTTAATTGCAACATTATCCAAAATAGCAATTTCATAAATACAACCTCAATGTCCATCAAAGAGTAACTGAATAAGAAAGTTATGATACAAACACACACATCTTTAACTGTGTATATATACACAAATATATAAATATATATAATCTTTTTCAGTTTTTAAACATTATTTTGAGACAGGGTCTTTTAAGATGCAAAGAGTCTCACTAAGATGCTGAGGCCAACATCATATTTATGGTCCTGTTTCCTCAACCTCCTAAGTTCCTGGGATTTTAAAAGCATGTGCCATCACACCTGGCTTATCATTCAGCTTTTTTAAGGATACTGTTGATGGGAATCATGCCAAAGTTGAAATCAAACTTTAGTAATTTAGCAAGTTTCTGCCTTAAAAGTGAAAATTAAAATGACTGGGGATCTCAGTGATAAAGCAACCCTGGATTCAAATCCCAGTAATGAAAGAATATCTTCCCATCTGCAATATATGGATGAAGATAAGTGAAATGATCCAGGCACACACAGAAACAATGCATTGCTTACTCTATGTATAAAATCTAAAAAAAAAAAGGAAGAATGAAGAATATATAGAAAGAGAATGGTGGTTATTAGAGGACTATAGTTAAAATATTGCACCATGTACTAGAAATGATGGGGTCTTATTAGCACATATCAATTGTACATATTAAGAACATTTAGTGTGATATTTTCCTATGTACCTACACATGTACTGATAATAACCATAAACCTTCTTGCACTCTTGATGCCCCAACACCCTTCCTAGCCATAGTAATCAATATTTCACTTTCACATAAATTGTATTGTAGTTACCATATATGAGACAATATGATAGTTTTATTTTGCTTAACATTGCAGGATTTTTTTTAGTTTATGGTGGGGTATTCTCCATGGTGAATATGTAACATATCTGATGGATAAGTTAAACTGCTTATTTATATCACTGATTTTTCTCTGTATATGTATTGCTAAACAAACTGTTATACAAACTTAAATTTACAGAACAAAAGAGAAAACAACAAAAGAATAAATAGAACTAGGAGATTATTCTTCTTGGCCTGATTTTATCAAACTGAAATGAAGCAATCCAATTCTTAAAAAAAACAAAACAACAAAAAACTACTTTACTTTAAATTTGTTAATAAAGATAAGAATCTGATAATTTTCTCATTCTCTTTAAACCTGTCAACTAAATTAATTTAGGAGATTTCTGTAGACTATATTACACAGAAAAACTGCTTTTGTGAAAATAATGAAATAAACCATTGAGGAGATATGTGATTCTTAATCTTTCTGCATATTTATACTTTTAATTTTCTAATTATTTGGTCCAAAACTTCCATGCTCATCTCATCCATCAATTTAACTATGATTGAAATCTTTAGTTCTTTGTGTGTGTGAGAGAGAAAGAGACATGGAGACAAAGAAAGCTGTGAACTTTACAATTCCTTTCCTGGATTCCTTGCCACAAGGTAGGCAAGGAGTTCTTCCCATGGTGGTCCTTAGAGTACTGCTGACACTGACTTCTCTTCAAGGAAACAACATCTTGAGAAGAGTTGTTGTGGGTTAAAGAAACAGAATAGGGGTGAGGTGAAAGAAAAGTTACTTTGCTGGTATGCAGATGAGGTGTGATTGTTAACAATTGGCCAAGCCCTACCCATGATCATCTTTTAAAAATGCACCTACTACATTGTTTACCTTCTTAAATATCTTGAGTATTTACAATTAAACTTCAGACACTCTATTCTTCATACCCAAGTAGATGAACATTGATTTTCTGAGTCCACTCTCTGATACTTTGAAATACCTAGTTCCCCTTCAGAGTCCTTGAACCAATTTCTCTCTTAAACAATTACTTCTTAGTATCTAGAAAACATTTAAATACTGAAGAACTGGCAGGTAAATTAATACCTGGTTTTCCACTTCCTAGGATATGGAGACCCATATCCTTTCTTTGTGGCTTCCACCTTCTCCCTCAAAATTGGAGATAGTAATGCACATTTTCAGGTCTGTATTTTATCCTCAGTCAACCTGTAACCTGTGCAATCTCTGCTGGGTACCACACTCCTGTAATCCCCATGGTTCATGAGGCATAGGCAGAAAGATTGGAACTTCAAGGTAACCTCAGAAACTTAGCAAGACCCTAAGCAATTTAGTAAGACCCTGTATCAAAATAAAAAGAAGAGAGAGAGAGAGAGAGAGAGAGAGAGAGAGAGAGAGAGAGAGAGAGCTGGGGATGTGGCTGAGTGGTTAAGTGCCCCTGAGTTCAATCCCTAGTTTTGAAAAAAAGGAAAAGAATACAATCCCTGACAGGGGAGGTAGCATGCACATGTCTTCATAGCTGTTCATGAGGCTGAGTCCAGAGGATCACAACTTTAAATCTACCCTGAGTAACTATGCAAGACCCTGTCCCAAAGCAAAATAAAAATTGATGGTGATATAGCTCATTGGTAAAACACTTAGATCCTATTTCAGTAGCACAGATAAAAATATAATATCTGTCCCTTTCTCCAAAGTTAAAGTCCTCAAAAACAAAGAGGGGGCTTATATTAGATCTTCTATAAACAAGCCATGTATTCTAGTTCTCAATGTTCAAGATTTCCCATTTCTAAAAATTATTCCTAAGTATTTGCTTTACAATTATTATAAATTATTTTAATATTACATTTGAATATTCACTTTCTTATATATACAAACTACTGACTGTCCTTGAATCTTGTTACCTTTCTAAGTCCAATTGTAGCTTTTGATAATTTTTAGTAAATTCTTACCTTGAAAATATTCACTTTAGAAATACTTCTCATACCTCATTTGAAAATCCCACAAAACAGATAGAAAGAGACACAAGCAAGTTATAACACCTCTTACGTTGACAAAGGCAAAGATTCTGGTGAGAATATCAGTCAAACTGTAGTTCCTGTAAGTCAAAATCAAGAGAACAAAACCACAAGCTGCCACAAACATGTTACCAGACACAAGAGGTGATAGAAACCCTAGTCAGCAAACTCCTTTTCTCAATCTAGCAAAAGATAAAATTAGAAAAAAACTTCACCAATCTCCAAAGCAAATCATGAGCAACACCACCAATAACTGAAAATTTCTCTGAGTCGTAGTTTCTCTGGAAGACCCCTGGTGAAGATGCCAATGGTAGGGAGGAGAAAGATTTTCTCCCAAATGCAAGGGTCAGATCACATTCATTTATCTGAAATAAAAATGTTGCTCTCTTTGTTTCTTCTTTTAAAAATTGAATTCATATATAAAAACAAAACAAAGTGCATTGTCTACATGTTAGATTTTTTTTAATGATGTGGTAGAAGAATAGACCCTCATTAACTGATATATTTTGGATTTTCTTACATACACAATTAGGTAAAAATCAAAATTCAGAAAATATACACAAAACCCTGGTTCATGTATTCAACTTGGCATTTAGAAAAGAGAGAAGATTTATATAACTTTAAATTATATTTAAAAATGAAAGGGCAGTATGTGCAAATATATATAAGAGGTAAAATATATTGAAAAACCTAGGGCTGGGGATATAGCTCAGTTGGTAGAGTGCTTGCCTTGCAAACACAAGGCCCTGGGTTCAAATCCCCAGCACTGCAAAAAAAAAAAAAAAAAAAAACTACAGGGCTGGGGTTGTGACTCAGTGGTAGAGAGCTTACCTGGCATGTGTGGGACACTGGGTTTCAGCCTCAGTACCATACACAAATCCATAAAGAAAAAAAAGGTATTGTGTCCATCTGCAAATAAAAAAATAACAAAAAATGAACTACATAAATGTACAATAATCTCCTGAGTATAGATGCACAATACTTGTCTGAGTTATAAAAATAACAACAAAAAATGATTATAGAGACAAGACCAGGGAAAAACAATTTTTTTTGTGGTGCTGGGGATTGAGCCCAGGGCCTTGTGCTTGCTAGGCAAGCACTCTACCAACTGAGCTATCTCCCCAGGCCTGGGAGAAAATTTTTATCCTACTGAAAAGTAGTCTTGCAGATTTATTTATTGATAAACTTATTTGAAATATAAATCAAACTGTAATCAAACTGTAATACATTTATTACACAAACTGCTGTAAAATTTGCATAATAAATTGAAATGTTCTTAAAGTATTCTGTGAAATAAAAGCCAAACTTATTCCTAATGCAATAAGCTCTCAATAAAAAGTAGCTAGATCAAATTGTATTAATTATATTAAATCAAAATCTTAAATACATTATTGGTAACTAAGCAAGAGAATCCAGTTCATCCTTAGATACAAAAATTCTGTGTAGACAAAACTATTTCTGCAATACACTATATGAATAGCTTAATAAGAATCAATCATTCTTTTAGATATGTTTCTGTAATTGTGATCCACTTTGTGCTTCAAATGTAGCCCTTTCTTTTCTGTCACTGAAGCTTATTATACAATGGACATGTTTTTTCTTCTCCTTCACCCAAATTAGCAAGTAAATTCAAATGCCTCCCCCAAAATCAGGGCACACCTGGAGTGTAGCAGGTGAATCAGTTCTTTATAAACTCAGAAAATCAGGTGCAGTGGCCTACACCTGTAATTCTAGGGGCACAGAAGCCTGAGGCCAGAGGATCACAAGTTCCAAGCCAGACTCAGCAATTTAGCGAGGCCCTAAGTAAGCAACTCAGTGAGACCCTGTCTCTAAATAAAATACAAAAAGGATGAAAATGTATCTCAGTGGATGAGTCTTCCTGGGTTCAATCCTCCCACAAAACCTCTCAGAGTTTCCCCCTAATGGCAGAATCATAAACTCTGGGATAGGAGTCCCTTGTCCTTATGCTTTGCTAGTGAAGCAATAAATTTTCTTTTTTCTTTTATTCAAAGCCATGTCTTTGTTATTCAATGGGCACTGGGGACAATGGCTAAGCTTTTGGTAACATTTCCATAAACAGAAAGTGTACAAACAGATACACTCATACCTAATAATAAAAAAGAAAGAAAGAATTGCAAGGAAACTTCAATTTGCTCCAAAATAAAATGCCTTTAATAAGCTTTATCTTATTTAATATTGCTTTGTACTGCTGAATCAACACAATAATGTGTGAAACCAGAGAATTTAGTAATTGAAATCTATATAACAAAAAGATGATCATTTTTAACCTGCTTGATTAAAGGAATGCCAATTAAGTGTAGCAGAAACATTTAATAAGGTAGATAGAATATAAAAATACAAAGATTTTTCTTTTAATCTCATCACCAGACCCAAGTGTAGGGGCCTTTATGTTAGCAGTAAGAAGACCCAGGATAAAAACTTCACAAGATCCATGGATGAGGGTATAGATTAATCCATAAGCTATCAAAGAAAGAATGCACCAATTTTCATTCATCACAAAGGACCACACAGAGCAGAAGAAAATAAATCTTATTAATATTTCTAGCCAGGATTAGTAGGCTATAGGTAAAGATATATATAGTTTATCCCTGGAGCCTTTCCTTACAACTAAATGTCTTTCTTTTATTTTCTTTTTAATTTCTTTGTATTGATATGAGAAAATAGTTTGAATTTCTAAAGAGATAATATCCATAAAATGAATATAAAGCTTAACTTTTGTAAAGTCAGATGCAGGTGACCAGAAAGGAGTCAGACCAAAAGCTGCTGAACAAGGCTTTATTGGGGTTTGGCCCTTGGTCAAGATTCACCAGTCTTTCAGGGTGAAAAGTCAGGGTGGATAGCTGGGGAATCTGCATGGGGGAGAGGGGGCAGCTGGCCGGGCCTTCATAGACTGGAATTAGTGGGGGAAGGTTTGAGGGTTTAGTGTCTCCCTGGGGTTGACTGGAGACTCCATTGACTGACAGGTGGTGGCAAGAGGTCACCAGGTTGGGCTGCCTGATGCCCCATTCCCATACAGCTGCTAAGACTTCCCTAACAACTATTTTTTTAATTTAGTGCTATCAAAGTATACTTGCATGAAGTGTAATAGAGAAAATACAAGTTGTGCCATTAGGAATTAAAATTTCCTCAAAAGTGAAGTTAATAAAAGCAATGTGGAATGGCATACAAGAGAACATGTTTAAACCAAAATAACTAAAATGTTTTTAAATTCCCCTCATAAATTCATGTGAGAAAGGGTACATGAACAAGAGGAAGGAAGGAATTCTTCAAGAGTGATGTTGAGACTTAAGCACATTCTTCCATATGAAATGACCATGTGTCCTGCTTTAAGGCAGTCTCAGTATATGCCTATTTTCCCAGGGTTTTGCTTATAGAATTATTTTTCTTGAAATTGTCTCATTGAAATCATAAATTATGGTCATAAAATCCATGAGGCATAAATTATATATATATATATATACATATTATATACATATATGTACATTATGTACATATTATATATATACATATATATGTATATAATATGTATATATGTGTGTATATATATGTGTATATATGTGTGTGTGTGTGTGTGTGTGTGTGTGTATAATTGGATGAGATCATATGGCAACTTGCTGTTACAGAACCTGGGAGATTATAGCAAATATTGCCATACTGCTTTGGCTCAGGATGTACTTAGCAGAACATGATAGATTCAGGCACAGAGATGACTTTACCTCCAGTGGGATTCAAGTCAGAGATATGGAGGGGAGGGCAATTCACTTTCCCATAGAGTCTGATGGCTCACATGACCAGCTAAAGAGGGCATAAATGATTACACTTGGAGTCTGATCCAGGTCATACATGTGTACAGTGGTGTGTGCTTGCCTGTAATTAGTTGACTCTTCTGCCATATGAGAATTCCTGGGAGACCCCTGAGATCCAGATGCCCAGAAGAGATCAACATTTGCCTTGCTATACTGGCATGTTAGTCTAATTTCTCCAGAGAAGTTAACACCCCAAAAGTCTCAAAGTTATGATCTGAGCCTAACCCCAGTATTGGAATGACCCATATAGAAGTCTGTATCAGCTCTGCTCTGTCAGTACAGCAATCTGGTCTGTTCAGACAAAATGCCATTGATAATGTTGAAACTCCACATATGGTGTATGTTATTCTTTGTGGACTAGGATTCCATCTATGTATTTCCATTCCCTTCAGGACCTGTAATTTCTATCTCTGCAGGGGTGTCTTCTCTTGAAGTGCCATATTGTTTTGTCCCCTCCTATAAGCTGTCACCATAACCCTGTTGCTCTCCTCCAGACACTGCAGTGGTTTAAGGACCTAGCTCAACCTACTGAAAACCCATCCAAGGGCTGATGTCTGAGTTACAAGTGCCTGGACTATAGATGGCCCTCAGTAATTACCGAACACATGAACAATCATCACTCTTCTTTGACAGAAAGAAGTGCAAATTATTGGTCACAGACATGTAAATGAAAGGACATGGGGTGCGTGGAAGATCACAGAGTAGAGGAAGGTGCACTATCATCAGTTGCTCAGCTCAAGATTTGGAAAGTGGGAAGAGTCCTCCTCAGCAAGGAGGGGACTGAGGGTCTTCACTAAACACAGAAAAATAGACACAGAAACACAGAAAGTCAAAAAATTTACACATAATATAAGAAGTAATATGTTAAGAAACACAAACATTGGCTGGTGGTGGTGCCAACAACCCATTGCTGGGGAGAGGAGGAGAGAGAAAGAGGAAAGCATGGCAAATAAAATTGGCTGGGGGATACTGTGCTCTTTCCAAGGTGGGTGCAGAGCACCTGCAGATGATCACACTGCCACCCATGTCGGCTACAGAAGATGACATCACTACCCGCCAGACTCCACACTGGTGCCAGTAGTGCACCCTGATGATGCCACCCCTTCTGAGTCACCAGTCCACTGCACCTGTGCCTGCACACCCTGGCCTCCCAGGAAGTGGTGGGTAGTCTTTAGATCACCAGGGCTGGGCCTAGGTGAGCTTGCATGGCCCAGGGCAACAGAGGTGTGGAGAGTGCTTTTGTCAAGTACCAGAAGCATTGGGGTAAAACCCAGCAGATCTCTGGATGACCAAGAATTGGAGGGTGGTCTGGAGGCCTCCACTGTTGTTTTCCTGTCCCTTGTGGCCACGAGGTCTTTGTAAAATATAAGATCTGTGAGGGATGGAGGAAATTTGCCTGCTGGTAGCTTGGGGGGAGCTCAGATTATAAGGAATGTTCAATTTTTAAATGGATGATGTAATAATTGGAATTACTTTCTTTTGTTTCTTAACTCGCAGGTGTTAGGTAGAGTTCAGGTACATCCAAGATGTTGGAGGCTTATTACCAGAACAATACCACTGAATGACAAGATAGGGAGATGTAACATCATGTCTTTGTTTACTGCAAGTGCGATTGCCATGACAATTCCTGCCACTGAGACTTATCACCATGGCAACTCCAACCTCATGTTTGTCCTTCTAAAATGACCATTGAGAATGAGGTGGACAGTATTCTAATTTGGTTTTCTAAAGTAACCAATGCGGTAATATCAGACACTATTCTGATCATGTATTATGAGATAATCAATGGAAGCAAATGGTGTAAGGTCTTCAATCATGTCCGTATAGGTAAGTGAATGGCTCAGAACCCAGCATGTAAGATTGATTTGTAGACATGGGGGTATTGAGCTTCTTTTGTTAGGCTTACTCCAGTCTACCCTACAGGATGCTGCTTTCACATTCACCTTCAATAATTCTATACTTTGCCTGCTACTTCTGTGTTTCTTGCTCAGTTCTTTCTTAGCACATCAAGAATTTGAACCCCAACTGGCACCCCAACAATAAGAGTACCTGAGCACTGCAGTGGGAATATGCATCTTGTAAACTGTGGGCAAAGAGGTTGAGGCAAGGACAAAAATATAAAGGCAAAAATGATGAGGATTAGATCAGCTACTTCAAAAGTTTAAACCTTGACCACCATAGTTAAAAACAAGAGTGGCCTCAATCTGAGACTGCCCAGACAATTGGATAGATCCTTGTACAAGTACTTTTTGTATAAAGTTGTACAGGTCTCTGTACAAATTGTGATCATGGCAGAATATTTTATGATAGTTACTAACAAGTAACTGTTGCTCCCTCTGAGTCAGTATTCATTCATAGCCAATCTGAACTACAAGTCAGGGATGAGGATGCAAGAGTTTGGGACATCAGGACCACCTATGCTTATTTCTCAGATTCATGACCATCTTCAGAGTGCAGGTGCTTATTTTGCAAATTCATGACTGTCTTCACAGAGTGCAGGTATAGGAGAAGAGGTATATATTTGAGGTTGGTTTAAAAATACTTTTTGTCTTTTTTTATTAAAAATCTCACTAAGGGGCCACTCCACTGTTTCCAGCCCTTGCACTGAGTCCTACTTTCCACCCCTCATGCCTGGCTTGCACAGGCAGTTGGGCTTGACACTGGAACCTGCTCAGGGTGGCAGCTGCAGCAACACTGGACAGGTAGGAAACACCTGAACCCGGTGTCTATGACTAACCTCTAGTGTTTCATATTCATAAAGGAATGTGAGAACAATAGCATGTAGCAGAATCCATAAATAGCCATGGAAAACTAAGGAGACAGCATTTCTGCCCAGTTGGCTGCCCTATGTCATCTCCCCCAATCCCTGGTGTTTATCTGTTGTCTTCTTGTTGTTGCTATAACTCCTCATCTTCATAGAGACAGGTGCAAACCTCCCAACCCCACATGTCTTGGACCCAGGTGCACAGTTTCTCCTGTGCTTTCAAGTCTTCTTGCCTCTCAGTATCTTTTTTTATCCAGCAGAGGGCAGTGGTTCTGCATTTTCTAGTTTTCTTTCCAACTAATGCCTGAAGGTTTCTAAATATGGTTAACCATCCCTGACTTTGTAAACCCTTCGGGGAGTCCCAGCTCTTGCTATCATTACTCTTTGTCAGGAAGATTCTAAAATCCATACTTACCTTTCACTCTGTTTTATGTTTTGCTCAACTCTTAGTTTCCAGGCTCTGCCATCACCATCAATTTTCTGTGGAGTTTCTATGACTATGTCTGCAGTCAAGATGGCATGAAACTGCTCAGTTAGCTTTTGGGTAGAGGAGCAACAGTAGACAGGAAGAACCAGTGGATTTCAAGAGATGTCATTTGTCCTCCAGTCTTCTGTCCAGTACTGTCTACATCTCAGCCTCAACTTCCAGGTCTTTCTCTGTGTGCTTTTACTTGCCTTCAGCTCAGTGGAGAGGTACCAAGGAGTGTTTACATCAAGACTTCTACTGCAACCTGGTTCCTTTTGCAGGTACTTTCCTCCTCAATCCCTCTCAACACACAGCTCAAGAGACTTCCATCCAGTCACTATAACCTCAGACCTCAGGCGGACTACAAGTAAAACATGCTCATAAAGATTAGAGTAAAAATGTGACACATGTTGAAGCTGCTTCACAGAGATGAGGGCATCTTCTTCCTGCTCCCACCTCCACTTTTGTCAGAGTCTAGCTTTCCCACCTGTCCTTCACAGTAGCATGAGAAAAGGTGAGGACCTGAGTCTGGGCTACTCTGCCCTATCTCTTCTACTAGTGAGTTGAGGTAAAGTGTGGAAGCCAGTGGATGAAACTTTGCATTAAAAAGTCATTCTTATGTATATGCTATAAAATCTTTCTTATGTTTTTTTAAAAATTTTTCAGTATTGAAGATTGAACCTGAGCTGTGTACCCCAAGAATTATTTTTTGATATGGTCTAATTAATTTATCCAGGCTGACCTCAAACTTGAGATCCTCCTCAGCTTCCCAAGTCATTGGTATTACAAGAATACACCACCATACCTGGCTAGTGTTTTGAAATGTTTTAATTTTAATTTCTATGAACTTTATTTGGGGGAATGTATCATTACCAGTTCTTGCATGTGTTGAAGAACTCCATCCACAGAGAAGTACCCATGTCACTCAATGTAAACCATGCCTAATTTATCATTCTTTCTAGACTACTTGTTTGGAGAAGGAGCTGAAATACCCCTGCCCAGGTACACTGCCCTTGGCCCTGGTCACATTCCACTCACATTTTCCAGTCCTCTACTACCCATAATATTCTACCTGGCTATTATCTGGGGCATAAAAAAGACAAAATGCAGGCCCAAGTTCATGGGCACCACTCCAGTACAGGCACATGTGTCAGAAACACCTTTCCCCACCACATCAGCACATCCAGTATGCCCATCAGCACCATTGTGATTTTCACTAGGGGGAACACACCTGGTGAGGTATATGTGGATGGCAAGATACCATTACCTTCAGACACCAACTGTCACCCAATCTATGTGGGACCACAGTGCACCATCACCAGGAGTCCATGCCAACACTGACCATTAGTAAGGTCAGACCCAGGACAACTGTATTGACCAGTAGGATAGGAGGTGAAAACTCCCCCAAGAACTACCAAACACACAGTGTCACACCTAGTGGGCAACTAATCTCAAATCAAACCCAGACCACCATAGCCTCCATCTGTCCCTCACACACCATAGCCAGAAAAGAGCCCTATGAGCTCACAGAGCTCATCTTTATGTGTGTGGGGGTACCAGGGATTGAACTCAGGGGCACTCAATGACTGAGTCACATCCCCAGTCCTGTTTTGTATTTTATTTACACACAGAATCTCACTGAGTTGCTTAGAACCTCACTTTTACTGTGGCTGGCCTTTAACTCACTATCCTCCTGTCTCAGGCTCCTGAGCTTTTGGGATTACAAGCATGTGCCACCACAGCTGGCCACAGGGCTCATTTTTTGTGAAAGAGTACAACTAATTTAAGTTTGCATGTGTGCCTGGGGCTCCATTCAGCTGGATCTGAGGGGTAATCCTTATCCACCCTCAACCTTGAAATGGGGCATAGTATATGTTGTACTGCCTCCCACCTGACTCTGCTTTTAGCTTTCTGCTCTTTAATTTTACACACATGATAACCAACCTAAAAAGATAAAAAACTGACAAACACACAAACACACAGGAAAACAAGGAAAAACAAAACAAAACAATAAGCCCAAATCTTACTTTATTGTTAATCACTTTTTGACAAGAGGCAAAAATTTAAGCAGACCTGATATGGTTGCTTAAAATATTTAAGTACAACTTATTACACACACACACACACACACACACACACATACACTCACACACACACACACACACACACACACATATACACACACACACAAGGTAGGATAGGTAGAATTTTTATTTTGAGGAAAGCATTTCAGTACCCAAAATTAAAAATGTGGTCTTCATAAGAAGCTCCACTTACCTTATAGAAAGACAACCCTTAGACAAGTGAATGAGAAATTAGCCTAAATATTTAAAGGTTAGGAACAAAATCAGATACTCTCACATTTTCATTTAAGAAAGAGATGTTCTTCTAGGCCTTGCTAAATTCTTAATGCAATCATTTTTAACTGTACCCAGTAACATTTTACCTGTTTAAAAGTGCAATAATGCTTTGTATAAATACTTATTTCATGAACAAGATAATACTGTAAGTAACCTGTATTATAACTGCTCTGTTATTTTATGTGAACAAATAGATTAAATGTGAGATAAAGTGGCATAAATATAAAATTTATAATTCCCAATAAAGAAATAATATTTGGGTATCTGTGTGCCAAATAGTTCAGCAGCAACCTTCCAAAAGCAGAAGTTACATTAAATATAAGAAGTAATACTAACATGTTAGTAGCATGTTAACACACCACTATAAGGTAAAAAAATTGTATGGAAGTCCTCAATTTCTACTGGCCATGACACTAAACTTTATACTCAAATAATGGAGATAATCTCTTCATGCACACATAGAACACTTATAAAAATTGACCACATAGTAATGCACAAATGACACTTCAATAATTTTCATAAGATAGCATTCATAGAAATATTCTGTATTCACTGTGTAGTAAAATTTAAAATTCGCTTAAAAACCAAAACATCCCTTCCAATTGGAAATGTTTTTAATGATTAAATGACTATTAGGTCAAAATAAGAATACAAACTAAAAATGCAGAATTTGTTAAAGTGATGACCTCTTAGAATCTATAGTGCAGTAAAACAATGATTCTTTAAAACTTACATCAAATATAAAAGAATGAAAAAAAATCACATGAAAATGTAGGAAAAAAACAATAAAAAGTAAGTGCAGTTGGAGAAAAAGTGCATAATAAAAAGAAAAAATTAGTTATAAAGCTAATAAAGATAAAAAGCTAATGTTATAAAACAACCAAAAATAATGAAAAATATGTGAAGAAATTATTAAAACACAGAAAAAACAAGTTAAATAAAGGGTGGTACATTCCCTGTATTAAATAGCATTATTTGCCATAAAGATGTCAATACTTCCCATTTTAAAAATCTTTGGAGCTAAGTCAAGTCATATTTGAACATACAGAAATGGGCCCAAATTCATGGAAATCTAAAACAGTAGTAAAACATTGCAAATAGTTCTGGAAAGCAATGAATTAAAATGGTGGTGTTTCAGTTAGATTTTCCTGCATTACCAAACAACCCAAAGTTAACTGACTTAATTCTCAATAACAACGTGTTGCCTCTCATCAAACTGAAAATCACTTGTGGAGGGCTTATGGTTCCAAGGAGCAGCCTTGTAGCAGAAGCAGTATGTTCAGTTATAGGTGGTGAGGTTGGTGGACTACTGTAGAACAGATTTAGCACACGATTGTGGGGTTAGGATCAGAGTCACAAGATTGTGATGTAGGAGTGTTGATAAGGAATAGTGTGTGAGGTGCTGGCACATAGGGAACTGCAGTCAGAAATCACTGCTGTGGTGCAGGCAAAGGCAGCTGCAGATACAAAAATATCAGATGCCCTGTGAAACCAGAAAGGCTCACCTCTTCCTCCTGAGGTCTTCCCAGAGTATTCAGGAAAGGGGTTAATATAGGCAGTGAAATTTTCAATGTGTACGTCAGATGCTCTTTGCACAATCACTGACCTGACCTTACTACTTGGCATAACAATGTCAGAAGTACAATGCACTATGTGACCAGAATGAGAGGAAAGGGAAACATTTGATGACTAACACTAAAGGGCAGCACACACCACAAGACAAAGAGACATCGAGGAAGCTCTATGCAAAACATCCTTGGGCAACAGTGACCATGAGAATAACTGGAAGACAAGAGAGGCAATCCCCAAGGTTTACCCCCTCCCCTATGGTGCTGGAAATTGAACCAAGGCCTTGTGCTTGCAAGACAAGCACTCTACCAACTGAGCTATAAGCCCAGCCCCAATCACCACATTTTAATGGTTCCAAGTAGAAGAGAGGTCATGGTAGAAGAGAGTTTTGCTTTGCACTTAGCAAAGTGTAAGTATCTCAGAATTCCTTACTGCTCTTTTTATGTTCAAGTACAATCACATTATAGATCATTATCTGTACCCATAGGTCCTGCATCCACAACTTCAATCAACCACAGAGAGAATCTATTTAGTGAAAAAATTATGTGTACTGAATATATGTAGACTTAATTTTCCTATCACTATTCCCTAAAAAATACAGTATAACAAGCACTAATTTAACATTTACATCATAATAGGTATTATTAATCATCTACATATGATTGAAGGTATATGAAATGATTTACCTAGGTAATATGTAAATATTCTTCTCTTTTATATAAGGGACTTGATTTTTGGTATCCATAAGGGATCTTGGGACCAGTCCACTGTGAACCCTGATGAATAGGAATAATTGAGCAATATTGTCTGTGTTAGAATAGAGTGGAACCACTAAAAATAAATGTGAATTCTTTTACAGGAGTGAAGAATGTTTCTTTCTGCAACTTAGAATTGAGTTTAAAATACACAAAGAAATAGATTTTCTACAGGCATTTTACACTGCCAGTCATGACTGTGAGTTATTAGCAACACCGAAACCCTTTGACTCTACCTGCCATACTGGGAACTCAGGATAGAACCTCATTTTCAAACTAAAGATCTTTAGGGAGATTAGTGAACAAAGGTTTCAGAATCAGTGCATAACACTGTTCTCTGAAACCTACATAAAATTGACTGAGGACCCCTTTCTTGATGGGGTTTTAGTCAGCCTTTTTATCACTGAATTCAAAAGATCTGGCAAGAAACAATTGAGGAGGATATGTTTATATGAGACTCATGATTTCAGAGGTTGTTCACAGTAACTTTTGTACTGGATTCTAAAGTAACATGGTATCCTTCTGTTGAATGTCACAGGAAACAGACACATATATCTTCAACAAGTGTCAGATAAGGTCAAACATTTGGTAAATGCCAACATATGACCTCTGTATCAGGCACAAAGAAAGCCATTTGAAGTCTTTGCTTCCTCTTTAAGGTTCTAGAGAGACATAAAGGGAGTTGGAGTTTTATTTGAAAAGTAGAAAAACTTCAGGATGCAGGTCTGCTACTACTCACCTACCCTGGAGTTATTTCAGAAGGAATGACTGAAAGGGAATAATGGGGAAGGCCATTTAATCTTTTATTTATTCACAAATACCTCCAACTAACTTTTATTCATTTTAATGTCACAAAAATGTCTCCATGATAACCCCACAATGTTATTAAGATAGAACCTCTCTTGAGTGGGATTTTATTTGATAGCCTTTCATCAATTCTTGTCTCACAACAGGCATATAATAACTCACATTGTAAGTCCCATTACCCTGAACTTTGTGAGCAGTAGCAGACCCCTGAGAAGACCCCATGTAGGCACAGACATATCTGTGAAAACTACTGCAGATGTGGACTTAGTTGTTTGCCACATTGGTCATCAGTTATCAGCCAGGGCAATTGTCAAACCCAGGGGACATTTGTCCTGGCTAAAGATATTTTAATTGTCCAAATTTTCAGGGTCCAGTATTAGGAAATCTAGTAGGTAAAGACCAGGGTTACTACTAAACACATCATCATGCACAGGGAAGTTCTTCATCACAAAGAAGCATCTAAATCCTGCTGAGGTTTAAGAATCCTGGTCTAGATCATAAATGCTATACAGGAAGGCACTTAGCCATTTCTGGTTCATATTTTGTCCCCAGTGCTTCAAACACAGAGATTATCACCTAGTAGGTAAAGAAGGGAGGAAAGAAACAAAAGAGGGAGAGGGAGACACACAGCCTATTCTCAGGAGAAACTTTAAACTTGGAATCAGAGGAGTTAATAATTTGGGCCTGATACTTGTGGTGCAGTCTCTCTGTCAGAAAGTTTTTTCATCCATCCAAAAATTTTCCAGTCAGAGCCCCATTGTTGATGTTGAACCAGATGCCTCTCCTTGAATGTCAGGCAAGGATCCTCCTAGGTAATAATTCCCATTGAGAAAGTAGTATTTCCTCCTTCTATATCCCAAGCACACCATCATTAAGAACTTGAGCTGCATGCACACACAAACCCACAAAAACTAACATGCAGAACATTAAAATCCACTGTCCCATGCTGGAACTGTTGGTCTGGGAAGGTCTTAAGTCAACTGCAAGAAAACCCTGTTGACTTCTGATACCATACATTCCAGAGTGGTCTGTGCAGTGCTTCACTTCCCCTTCCATGTTGCTATCAGAATATAAGCTCCAGTGAGACACAATGTCATGCAAAGACAACCCACTGCCCTCTTCTCTCTATCTGAGAAGTCTTCTCTTGTTCCAGGCTTGCTGCACCTGCTCCAGGCAGATATCTGCTCATTAGTATTTGAGGATCAAATGACAGACTGTTGAGTGGCATCTGCACTGTCTGCTCTGCTGGACAAAATTTTTGTCTTATCTATAGGTTCTCCATTAAAGCAAGGAGTTCTGCTGTGCAGTCACTCAGAAGTCTGCTTAGTGTCCATGAAGTGTGTAATCTAGAAGATGATAAACACAGGTCCTGGGCCTGGATGGACCAGAGGGCAGACTTGCTAGGAACATCTGCAGGATTATACTTTTCTTCATTTCTTGGAATGGATTTTGGTTATGTTAACCATGACTTTACTGTTGGTAGTCTGTTTCTTTGACATTGGGACTTTGCTGAACCTTAAGGACATGCTCTTCTATGCTGTTTGTGTGTGTGTGTGTCGGGGAGGTGTGTTTAGGGGTGAGTATTGAAATTGAACCCAGGAGCTTTCTCCAACTTATCTACAACTGAAGCAGATCTCTAGCCCATTTCAAATTATATTTCAAGACAGGATCTCATTAAATTGCCCAGGCTGTCCTTAAATTTGCAATTATCCTGCTTTAATCCCTTGAGCCACTTGGATTACTGACATGTACCACAGTACCCACAGCATGCCATCTGGGTAATAGCAATTCCTAGAATAGTCAGCTATCTCCCCAGTATGTTCACTTTACCCAAACTAACAAATTAAGTCCCCACACCACCAATACCCTCACTTTTGGACCTCCTAGGACACTATCTGTCTGCCCTAATCACACCAGGTCCAGGTACCAGAGAATCAGGAAGGGCCCTTGCCCCTAGAGCCTACTGAAATTACTGAAACAATCTAATCCTAAAACTTCTTATGCTGCTTCAACTTTTCTTTCTTCACAAATACAATAAAGTCTCATTTCATGTTCCCTTACCTTCCATACCCTCTGTCTCCTGACCAATCCTGGTGCCGCCCACATGGCCCTGCACAACTATTTTAGGTAACTTTAGAGGTCTGTGCCTATCAAATCTGTTTCTGAGTATTACCATACCAGATTAAAACAAACCCAAGTTAAACTTGCAAAAATACCAAACCTGCAAAGTTTCTTTAAAGGGCCAGGGCAATTACATCAATGGCCTGCACCTAGGTAATGAGGGGTGCACCCAGTTCTGTGCTTTCCATTTTCTATTTTAGGCACTCATTATCTTAATGTTGGAGAACAGGTTGGGATGCCAGAAGTGCAATGGGAGGAAGGCTTCTACACTTGAGAAACAGAAACTGTGCAAACATTATTCCTGTTGCACACACTCTTCTGTCATGGCTACAAACTTGGGTCACAGAAGAGGCTCAGAAGCAGACAAAAGCTCTCTATTGTCAGGAATACAGACTGACTTAAATCCAAATTTTAAATATTAGTTCTCCTCCTGCTTCCTTACTTACCTTCCCAGTGAACAAATCAAAGTACAAAAAAAAGAAAGGTCTTTTTCTTTTCTGGGTATCTTTACAATCAGATTAGACTTTCAATGAGAAGAAAATACCCTGTTGCTATGTTATGAGCCCTTATCCTAAGGGTATTAAGGCCAGTGACCAGATCGCTGACAGCCCCCAGGACTCCGGGATGTGAAAAAATGGTCATCTTGCTCTGCAAGAGAATGAGGACTTGTACAATTCTAATTTTTTTTCTTCTACAGTACCATGACCATTGCTCCCTCTAGTCAATGCCGTGGCTACATATCACTTCCTTGACATCACAGTAAAATCGGCCTCAGAACACTGACACTTCAGCTTTTCTGATGCCACCCAGAGAAGCCAGGAGACTGGCTGCGAAGAGCCCCTCTGTGCTGGTAGAAAAGTGTATCCCTGCCATCTAGTGGTCGCAGGGAACAATGGTGGCGATCTGCTCTCCATGACCCAAGAACTTCCATAGAAGAAAAAACGTGGTCCCAAACGTGTGATCAATCATGATCACAGCGCAGATACTCAGCTTTCAGAGCATCTTAAACCACATATTGGTTATTGCTTCCACTCCCAGAAAAGATGTGAATATTAAATGTTTTTTTTTTTTCCTTTTTGGGTGCTGGGTATCAAACCCAGGGCCTTGTACTTGCAAGGCAAACACTCTACCAAGTAAGCTATCTCCCCAGCCCCTGTTTACAGGGTTTTGACTATTAGGTTTGGGTATGGTTCAGTTTCTCAAAGTGGACACTGCCACAGAATTCCCTTAATTCCTGGGCAAAAGGGAACTGGGTGCCCAATCCCTCAGATCTCAGGGTCTTTCTACCTGGATTGTAACTGGCCAATCCTGGATACCTGTCTGCCTGGAATGTCAGTCAGTGAGGCCATCATAAAAAGACTTTTTTCAAAGTTTGATAAAGATTGTATTCTTGGAGAAGAGACCAAAACAGGACATAGGTGGTCATCCCCAAGTGTGCACCTACAGGGATAGTGAAAATTAGAATTACCAAGACACCCTGAGTCTGAAACTGTAGATTTGGGGTTTGGCTTGAGAATCTGCATTACTATCAAGTTCTCTGGTGAAACTGATGTTGACCTGTAAACGTGGGGTTCATGTAAAGACAGCCCATGCTCAACCATATTATGACTTCAACTGGATTGCATCTTTCTAAATGATAGGGAACAGAAGAATGTGTGTGATGTGAACATGAGGTTAAGGGTATAATTCTATAAAGTGGTTTCACTGTGCTGACCTCCACATGCTTTCTGTTCCAAGAAGCAAATTACCCACATCTCTGCCTGGTCTCAGTGAACAGTCTATGTCCCATTTGTCAGCAAAATACCTGCTATCAGCAGGAGAAAAAAAAAAGGCCTGAAATAATATCAATAAGAAGAACCCAAGTTACTCTAAAGAGGGAAACTTTTGTGACCCTTTCCACAGACCAGATCTTGAAACTCAGGGAGATAAAGACAATTCCTCTTAATTATAAAATCTCTAAGAATTTATAGTAAAGAATTCAATGAGAACCAGTCAGCATGGGTCAAATTGACTTAGAGTTGTTATGGCATTGGGGACTTGACAGTCTGAAATCATCCAGCTGTCAGTCAAAAGTTAAGAGGGGGACCTGGGTGGGACTATCTGGAAATGTCTCTGGGACACTAATAAAAGTAGAGTGCAGAGGAGGCACTCTCCTCTCTGGGAGGACTCACTCTCTCCCTTGAGAGTGTCCCCTTTTTCTCATCCTATTCCTTCAATAAACTCATGCTTGTTAGTCTGAGCAACATGTCCGAGATATTTCTTACTTGAATACAAAAATATGGATTTGAAGGGGGAGGGTCTTTGCTCTACCTCAGTTTCCTAGAAGGCACCAACCCTTTATCACTAAACATTTGAAAAGTTCTCATGTTCTGCACTGATTTTGCTCGAGTTATACTCTCAAGATTTCTGGAGCCTCAGTCTCCAGCTCTTTCAGGAAAAGTAAAAGGGAAAAAGTGTTAGATGGAACTGAACACCAGGACTGTCTTTCTCTTCCTCATGCTCTAGAGTGTGGGTCGACTGGGAGAAAAAGTTGACCTGGTTCCTGAGCAGCAAAGGCACTTGGTCCTTGCTGCAGCATTCAAATAGTCAATGAGGCCAGAATGGTCATCATCCACAGTCCAGGTTTTAGATGTCTCCACAAGATAGACAAATTTCCATTTCCACCACTTTTGCATAAATATTTGCATGTAAGGAATTTTATCCTAGAGATTTACCAACACAAATGAGAAGCCTCCATGTAGTACAAGCAGGAATGAAATGAGAGGATCATTTTCAGTCAGCAGTCTCCAGTGAATGAGGCTCTGGTAGATGCTTAATCCAATAAGACCACTGTGCATTTATTCAATCAAAAGTGAGCAGTGCTCTAAGCTTCTGTCCCATCCTGTTTAGCCTAATCAAACTGCAAGTACTTTTATTCAATCAGAAGTGAACCTTGCCCTGACGCCTTAGTAACGAATCCACAGCATGTCTGTACCAGTTCTATTAACTAAAGAAATGTGCCTCAGTTAATGTGGCTCTTAATATGTATTGTAGATCTAGTAAAAAATGATTTGTCTGTACTAGCATTTTGGTTAATGTATGACTAATGACAACTATGTATATATAATACAGAAAAAAAAGCAAGAACTTTCAGAGTTGACATATCCATTAGGAAAAAAAAAAACACAGTGCCAAACTAAAGAGGAATTGTTTTATTTTTAAATACAAAGAAAAATGAATAGTACAATCTGTCCTGGATTACATTTAATTCACTCCACTCCAGTAGCAAAATATAACTTTTAACTTTCTTTTCATAGGGAGTGGCCAATGAAGGCAGAAATAACTCTCTAGGACTTTCAAAGTCATGGTCTAACAGATGGTGAGAATTAGGTCATTTTCAAGAACTCTATAGACTTAATCTTTTTTGGGGGGGAGGGTAGCAGGAATTGAACTTAGGTGCATTCGACCACTAAGCCACATCTCCAGCCTATTTATTTTTTTTGTATTTTAATTAGAGACAGGATCTCACTGAGTTGCTGAGAACATCACTTTTTTTTTTTTGAGAACATTGTTTTTTGCTGAGGCTGACTTTTTTATTATTGTAAAAAAGTGGGATACATGTTGTTTCTCTGTTTCTACATGGCGTAAAGGCATACCATTTGTGTAATCATAAATTTACATAGGGTAATGTTGTTTGATTCATTCTGTTATTTTTCCCCTTCCCCCCACCCCTCCCACCCATCTTTTCCCTCTATACAGTCCTTCCTCCCTCCATTCTTGCCCCCTCCCTAACCCTAACTCTAACCCTAACACTAACCCCTCCCACCCCCCATTATGTGTCATCATCCACTTATTAGCGAGATCATTCGTCCTTTGGTTTTTTGACATTGGCTTATCTCACTTAGCATGATATTCTCCAGTTTCATCCACTTGCCTGCAAATGCCATAATTTTATCATTCTTTATGGCTGAGTAATATTACATTGTATATATATGCCACATTTTCTTTATCCATTCATCAGTTGAAGGACATCTAGGTTGGTTCCACAATCTGGCTATTGTGAACTGAGCAGCTATGAACATTGATGTGGCTGTATCTCTGTAATATGCTGATTTTAAGTCCTTTGGGTATAGGCCAAGGAGTGGGATAGCTGGGTCAAATAGTGGTTCCATTCCAAGTTTTCTAAGGAGTCTCCACACTGCTTTCCAGAGTGGCTGCACTAATTTGCAGCCCCACCAGCAATGTATGAGTGTGCCTTTCTCCCTACATCCTCGCCAACACCTGTTGTTGCTTGTATTCTTGATAATCGCCATTCTAATTGGGTGAGATGGAATCTTAGGGTGCTTTTGATTTGCATTTCTCTTATTACTAGAGATGTTGAGCATTTTTCCATATGTTTGTTGATTGCTTGTATATCTTCTTCTGTGAAGTGTCTATTCATTTCCTTAGCCCATTTGCCGATTGGATTATTTGCATACTTCGTGTAGAGTTTTTGAGTTCTTTATAGATTCTGGAGATTAGTGCTCTATCTGAAGTATGATTGGCAAAGATTTTCTCCCACTCTGTAGGCTCTTTCTTCGCATTGCTGATAGTTTCCTTTGCTGAGAGAAAGCTTTTTAGCTTGAATCTATCCCAGTTATTAATTCTTGCTTTTATTTCTTGTGCTATGGGAGTCCTGTTGAGGAAGTCTGGTCCTAAGCCGACATGTTGAAGCTCTGAACCTACTTTTTCTTCTATAAGATGCAAGGTCTCTGGTCTGATTCCGAGATCCTTAATCCATTTTGAGTTTAGTTTCATGCATGGTGAGAGATATGGGTTTAGTTTCATTCTGTTGCATATGGATTTCCAATTCTCCCAGCACCATTTGTTGAAGAGGATATCTTTTCTCCATTGCATATTTTTGGCCCCTTTGTCTAGTATGAGAAAATTGTATTTATTAGGGTTTGTATCCATGTCCTCTATTCTGTACCATTGATCCACCTTTCTATTTTGGTACCAATACCATGCTGTTTTTGTTACTATTGCTTTGTAGTAGAGTTGAAGATCTGGTATTGCAATACCCCCTGCTTCACTCTTTCTGCCAAGGATTGCTTTAGCTATTCTGGGTTTTTTATTCTTCCAGATGAATTTCATAATTTCTTACTCTATTTCTGTAAGGTACATCATTGGGATTTTAATTGGAATTGCATTGAATCTGTATAGAACTTTTGGTAGTATGGCCATTTTGACAATATCAATTCTGCCTATCCAAGAACATGGGAGACCTTTCCATCTTCTAAGGTTTTCTTTAATTTCTTTCTCTAGTGTTCTGTAGTTCTCATTGTAGAGGTCTTTCACCTCTTTTGTGAGATTGATTCCCAAGTATTTTATTTTTTTGAAGCTATTGTGAATGGGGTAGTTTTCCTAATTTCTCTTTCTGAAGATTCATCGCTTATGTATAAAAATGCCTTAGATTTATGTGCATTGATCTTATATCCTGCTACTTTACTGAATTCACTAATGAGATCTAAAAGTTTTCTGGTGGAATTTCCTGGTTCCTCTAAGTATACAATCATATCATCAGCAAATAGGGATAGTTTGAGTTCTTCTTTTCCTATTCGTATTCCTTTAATTTCTTTGGTCTGTCTAATTGCTCTGGCTAGAGTTTCAAGGACGATATTGAAAAGAAGTGGTGAAAGAGGGCATCCCTGCCTTGTTCCAGTTTTTAGGGGGAATGCTTTCAGTTTTTCACCATTTAGAATGATATTACCCATGGGCTTAGCATAGATGGCCTTTACAATGTTAAGGAATGTTCCCACTATCCCTATTTTTTCTAGTGTTTTGAGCATGAAGGGGTGCTGTATTTTATCAAATGCTTTCTCTGCATCTATTGAAATAATCATGTGATTCTTGACTTTAAGTCTATTGATATGGTGAATTACATTTATTGATTTCCTGATGTTGAACCAACCTTGCATCCCTGGGATGAAACCCACTTGATTGGGGTGCACTATCTTTTTAATATGTTTTTGTATGCGATTTGCTAAAATTTTGTTGAGAATTTTTGTGTCGATGTTCATTGAGGATATTGGTCTGAAATTTTCTTTCCTGGATGTGTCTCTGTCTGGTTTAGGTATCAGGGTAATATTGGCTTCATACAATGAGTTTGGGACAGTTCCCTCCTCTTCTATTTTATGGAATACTTTGAGAAGTATTGGAATGAGCTCTTCTTTAAAGGTTTTGTAGAACTCAGCTGAGAACCCATCTGGTCCTGGACTTTTCTTTGTTGGTAGGCTTTTGATAACTTCTTCTATTTCATTACTTGAAATTGGTCTATTTAAATTGTGTATGTCCTCTTCATTCAGTTTAGGCAATTCATATGTCTCTAGAAACCTGTTGATGTCTTCGAAATTTTCTATTTTGTTGGAGTATAGATTTTCAAAATAGCTTCTAATTATGTTTTGTATTTCAGTCGTGTCTGTTGTGATATTTCCTTGTTTATTCCGAATTTTAGTGATTTGGGTTTTTTCCCGTCTTCTCTTTGTTAGTGTGGCTAAAGGTTTATCAATTTTGTTTATTTTTTCGAAGAACCAACTATTTATTTTTTCAATTTTTTGTATTGTTTCTTTTGTTTCAATTTCGTTGATTTCAGCTCTGAGTTTAACTATTTCCTGTCTTCTACTACTTTTGATGTTGGTCTGTTCCTCTTTTTCTAGGGCTTTCAGCTGCAGTGTTAGGTCGTTTATTTTTTGAGTTTTACTTCTTTTATTAAATGCGCTCCATGAAATAAATTTTCCTCTAAGTACTGCTTTCATAGTGTCCCAGAGATTTTGATATGATGTTTCTTTGTTCTCATTTACCTCTAAGAATTTTTTAATTTCCTTCCTAATATCTTCTGTTATCCATTCATCATATAATAGCATATTGTTTAATCTCCAAGTGTTGGAGTAGTTTCTGTTTTTTACTCTTTCATTTATTTCTAACTTCAATCCATTATGATCTGAGAGAATACAGGGTAGTGTCTCTATCTTCTTGTATTTGCAGACATTAGCTTTGTGGCATATTATATGGTCTATTTTAGAGAAGGATCCATGTGCTGCTGAGAAGAAAGTGTATTCGCTCCTGGTTGGATGGTATATTCTATAAATGTCTGTTAAGTCTAAATTATTGATTGTGTTATTGAGATCTATGGTTTCTTTGTTCAATTTTTGTTTGGAAGATCTGTCCAGTGGTGAGAGAGGCGTGTTAAAATCACCTAGTATTATTGTGTTATGGTCTATTTGGTTTCTAAAATTGAGAAGGATTTGTTTGAAATACATGGATGAGCCACTGTTTGGGACATAGATGTTTATGATTGTTATATCTTGCTGATTTATGCTTCCCTTAAGCAGTATGAAATGTCCTTCTTTATCTCTTCTGACTAACATTGGCTTGAAGTCCACATTATCTGAAATGAGGATGGATACTCCAGCTTTTTCGCTGAGTCCATGTGCATGGTATGTTTTTCCCCATCCTTTCACCTTTAGTCTATGGGTATCTCTTTCTATGAGGTGAGTCTCTTGCAGGCAACATATTGTTGGATCTTTCTTTTTAATCCAATCTGCCAGTCTATGTCTTTTGATTGATGAATTTAGGCCATTAACATTCAGGGTTATTATTGAGATATGATTTGTTTTCCCGGTCATTTGGTTCATATTTAAAATTTTATTCATTCATTTATTTATTTTTTGACACATCTTGGTTCCTCCTTTATTTGACAGTTCCTTTAGGATAATTCCTCCCTTTGCTGATTTGCTTCTTTGTTTTTTATCTCTTCCTCATGAAATATTTTGCTGAGAATGTTCTGTAATGCTGGCTTTCTTTTTGTAAATTCTTTTAACTTTTGTTTATCATGGAATGATTTTATTTCATCGTCAAATTTGAAGGTAAGTTTTGCTGGGTATAAGATTCTTGGTTCGCATCCATTTTCTTTCAGAGCTTGAAAAATGTTTTTCCAGGCCCTTCTAGCTTTTAGGGTCTGGATTGAAAAATCTGCTGATATCCATATTGGTTTCCCCCTGAATGTAATTTGGTTCTTTTCTCTCACAGCCTTTAAAATTCTGTCTTTATTTTGTATGTTAGGTATTTTCATTATAATGTGCCTTGGTGTGGGTCTGTTGTAATTTTGTGTATTTGGAGTCCTATAAGCCTCTTGGACTTGATTTTCTATTTCATTCTTCAGATTTGGGAAATTTTCTGATATTATTTCATTGAATAGATTGTTCATTCCTTCGGTTTGTTTCTCTAAGCCTTCCTCAATCCCAATAATTCTCAAATATGGCCTTTTCATGATATCCCATAGTTCTTGGAGATTCTGTTCATGATTTCTTACCATCTTCTCTGTTTGTTCAACTTTGTTTTCGAGGTTAAATATTTTGTCTTCAATATCTGAAGTTCTGTCTTCCAAGTGTTCTATCCTATTGGTTATGCTTTCTATGGAGTTCTTAATTTGGTTTATTGTTTCCTTCATTTCAAGGATTTCTGTTTGTTTTTTTTCAATATCTCTAACTCTTTATTGAAATGATCTTTTGCTTCCTGAATTTGCTCTGTTAACTGTCGATTGGTGCAATCATTCAATGCCTGCATTTGCTCTTTCATCTCATCATTCAATGCCTGCATTTGCTCTTTCATCTCATCGTTTGCTTCCCTGATCATTTTAATTATGTACATTCTGAACTCCCTTTCTGTCATTTCTTCTGCCATGCTGTTGCTGGATTTTATTGATGTAACATCTAGATTTGTTTGGGGCATTTTCTTCCCTTGTTTTCTCATATTGTTCAGGAATCAGTGGGTCATTAAGATATTGCAGATTTCCTCTATTGACTTATAATGTCCCTGAAGATTGCTAGTATATCCCTCTTATCTTTCAGTAGCCTGAAGTCTTGGAGGAAGTTGATAATGTGGAGCTCCATGAAGAAGCTACCTCTCTAGAGGTGGTGACCCTCAGGTGGGGTATATTCCCTGCTAGTGGGCAGAGGTGCCTCCACTTGTTGACCAATGGTCATCCAACGGGGAACTAGGCTGCGGCTGAAGCAAGGCCTGTTTGTGCCTGTGTCTCTGGTTTTACTGTCCTTGTGGGAAAACCTCACCCGGCAGGGAAGACTCACCCGGTGGGGAGATCTCGCTGGTCAGTTCCCCTCCTAGAGGTTCCCCTCAATCTACAACTACCACCTGGGCTGGGCTGTCTTCCTCTGCAATGTTCCCAAGGTTCCTGGGCCTGGGAGCCTCACCCTTTGCAGGCGAGTCTCCTTAGGCTGCCTCTCCCAGAGACTCTGCCCGCAGTCCTGAACACTTCACTTCACCCCTAGGCGTGTCTCCTGTGTGGCTCTTCCAGCAAGAAGCCACCTAGCTCCTGGGAGCCTGCTCTGCACCTAATCGCCTGGCTATGTGGCCCCTCCTCTGAGCCACCACCTGGAGCCCCATACAATAGCTCCGAGACCCAGAGACCCACCATACACCTCCTCCTCCGGACAGCCACCTGGTTTCCGATGCAGTCACCAGGAGTCCAAGCAACTCACTTCGAGTCTCCTCCTCCCGCCAACTACCCGTAGCCCTAGGCAGTCACTCCAAGTCCAAGTGACCCGCCCTGTTCCTCCTCCTCCTTCTTGGGGTAGCCCCCTGGGAGCGGTGGCTCTGAGACCAAGTGACCCATCACACTCCTCCTCAAGGAAGGCCACCGGTGTTCAGGAGCAGTCACTTTTAGTCCAATCAACTCACCACTCGCCTCCTCCTCTGGCAACCGCCTATGTCTCTGACTGCAGTCACTCCTAGACCAAGCGACCTACCGCACTTCTCCTCTTCCTCCGGGCAAACCCCTGGTGTTTAGAAGCAGTCACTCTGAGTTCAAACAGCTTGCCATGAAGCTCCTTCCTCTGGCAACCGCCTGTGGCTCTGATGCAGTCACCCCTAGACCAAGCGACCCGCTGTTCTTCTCCTCTTCCTCCGTGCAACCCCCCTGGTGTTCAGGAGTGCTCACTCTGAGTTCAAACAGCTCACCACGCAGCAACTCCTTAGGCAGCCGCCCGGAGCCCCAGTGGTTGCTCCGAGTCCAAGCGCTGGGCTGAGCCGCCTCCTCTACGATAATCCCAGTTGTCCGTGTTTACCGCTCCAGCGGGGAGAGGGGTGTCTCTCCGAGCAACTCTACTTCACAAAGTTCCCTGTGTTCCAGGGCTACCGCCCCATCTGGGACGCCTCCCCAATGGGAGAGACTCACCCGGTGGCTTTGAGTTGGTCCCAAGTCTCTCACTATCTCCTCTTTTGAATCTTGCATCCTGGAGCAATGTGAAATGCAGCCGCCCTCTAGTCCGCCATCTTGAAAAACCCTGAGACTGACTTTGAACTCACAATCCTCCTGCCTCAGCCTCCTAATACACAGGGATTACAGCATGTGCCACCATGTTCAGCTGGACTTAATCTTTTATTCTCCACATTTTTATTAGTTAATTATACTTTTACAAAATGATGAGATTTGTTGTTATATATTTGTACATGCACACAATATAAACATAATTTGGCCAATATCACTCCTCAGCACTTGCTTCCTCTCTCCCCAGCATCCACCCATTTGTCCCTTTCTTCTACTGATCTTTCCATGGATTTTTAGGAAATTCATCTCCAGCTTTGTTTTCCTTTATCCTCTCTAGCTTTATCCTCTCATATGACATATGACCCTTAATCCTTGATTTTTAACTGCTTTCACTTAACACGATGGTCTCTAGTTTTAACCATTTTTTCTGCAAATGACATAATTTTACTTTTTCTTTATGTCTGAATTAAAATCTCTTTCATGTATATACCATATTTTCTTTAGTTTTTATCCATTGATGGATGCCTAGGATGTTTCTGTAGTTTGGCTATTGTGAATTGTGCAGCTATAAACATGGGTATATATGTACCACTGTAGTATAATGATTTTAATTCTTCAAGATAAAGGAAGAGAAGTGGTATAGCTTGGTCATATGGTGATTCCATGCCTAGTCTTTTGAGGAGCCTCCATACTTATTTCCATAATTGTTGTACTAATTCACAGTTCCACTAACAAAATTTGTTCATTTTTCTCCACATCATATTCAGAATTTATTATTATTTGTTTTCTTGATGATTGTCATTCTGATTGTGGGAAGTGAAATTTCAGTGTAGTTTTGATAGACCTTTTCCTAATTAGTAATTGTGTTGAACATTTTTGGTGGTATATTTGTTGTCTATTTGTATTTCTTTTGTTTTTGAAGTATTTGTTTAGTTTGCTTGCCCATTTATTAATTGAGTCATTTGATTTTTTTGAGATTTAATCTTCTATTGTTCCTTGTTACCCATTCTCTTGTCCCTCCATTACTACAAAAGAAAGGGAATTGAGGATATAGCTGGGGATATAGCTCAGTTGGTAGAGTGCTTGCCTCACAAGTACAAGGCCCTGGGTTCAATCCCCAGCATCGCAAAACAAACAAACAAAAAAAAAAGAAATTGAGAAAATCAATAGGTCAATCAATAATCTAGGTTTCAAGTGACAGAAAACCAACTCAAACTAGCATCAGCAAAGGGAGTGCTTTTCTGTTACAAGCAAAAACCCTGGGTGAAGTTCTTATTGCAGGCACAGCTGGTTTCAGTGATCCACTCTCTTTTCATTTCTTAGATCCCATTTTTTTTCTCCCCTGTAGCCATAAGATGGCAGTAAGTTTTTCATGTTCAGTTGCAACCAGTCATTTTTGGGCCTCTGAAACAATCTGACTCAAACCACCTCCCTCAACCTTGGCAGGCTCTATGCCTTTTTGTTCAGGGGACTTCCAGCTGACTTCTTAGGCCTGATCACCTGCCCCATGCAGAGGGGGATTTCAGAAAAATCAGGAGCTGATTATGGAGAAGAGAAAAGAAATACACCCTTTGAGCAGACTTCCCTCTGATCTGCAGAAGAAGAGCAGTCTACACCATAGAGTTGGGAAACAACTGTTCATGTCAGCTCATGTCACTGTCCAAAAGTCCAGGTACCAGGATATTCCCACTTTATAGATGAGGAGATGAGGGCCCTCTGCAAAACCACTGGCCTTGAAAGTGGTAGAGTCAGAATATGAAGTAAAATCTAGTCTCCAAAGGGAAGTTTTGAATCAATCTTGGTCTCCCAGCTCACTGCTAGTCTTCCACAGGGAGAAATTATCATAGACCAGAGCAAGAAAGGGAAAGCAGGAAGAATGAAGACTCCCTGACAGCACCTCACAGAGGCCCTGCATTGGTCAGTTTGTTACTGGGTTTGGGAGTTTTCCTTTCTGCTCATGCCTTTTAAACTTTTCCCCATATATTTATTTTCATGTCACCTTTGCAATTTTGCCACATCTATTATTTTTGTTTACTTATTTTCCTAAGTCAATTTGTCTGTTATACTTACAAAACTGTCTTTAAAACTCCAAATGTTTATGGCAATTGTCAATCAAAATGAGTACCACTTGCCTCAAATAAAAATTAACTTCAAAATCCATAGAATTACTAAGTCAAATACTGGCCACAAGTGCATGATTCAAAATTATCCACATCTGAGGCAGAGTCTTCAGACTACAGGAGAATTACAGCTACTTGGTCACACCAAAACACACCAAAACCTCTGTCACATGCATACTTGTTTTCCAGGCATACCTGAAATCTCCCTTGCACTTTGCACTTTTCTACAACTGAGCTTCAGTCTGGCCACCTCTGTCTCCTCTCACAGTGCTGGTGGGGATGACCAGGAGAAGACACTGCTTCCCAACTACTCAGATTTATCACAACTATACCAAAAGGAGAGCTGAGAAGGTGTGCAAAACGCAAAGAGGCAAAGGGGACATATATCTAAACAATTCAAGGGCAGAGCTTGTGCCAAGGGAACAGAATTCCAAAGAAGGCTGCTCTTCTTGGGAAATCATGGGAGAGAAAAGAAACCCTCCCTCAACCAAAAAATATTTACTCTACCCTCATTCTTTGGTTTTACTGTTTTGGGTAGGAACTTTCTATTTTACAGATTATTTTTATAATAACTAAAAAATAGGAGGAAACTAAATATTCAAAAGGGGCAATCTGGCTGGGTCAACCAGGGTATAGCTGCTCTACAAGCTCTTATTCAATCTTAAGAATGATGTTTTAAAAACGTGAATTGGGCTGGGACTGTAGTTCAGTGGTGGAACACTTGCCTGGCACATTTGAAACACTGGGTTTGATCCTGGCACTGCATAAAAATAAACAAATAAAATAGATACACCTAAAATATTTAAAAAACATTAATTGTCATTAAGATAATGCTCCAGTATAAAAAATAAATTGCATTTAAGATGAGATTACTACAGTGATCTCTGATGCTGTACTTCTAGGTCTTGAAGTATATAAAACTCTAGTGGTGCTAGTGAACTTCTGAAGCAGTTTGTAGAAATATAGAAGGATATGACACCATTACATCCTTGTCCCAACTCAGAGTCTCAGAGCCACCTGGGACACCCTACAAGGCTCTGCATGCCATACACAGTTGTCACTTGGACTTCTGACCAGGAACTCATCGTAGCCTATCCTGCCTCATGGGAGGTTCCATGCCAAGAAGGATCACACAGAATTTTGCAGAATCCAAGTCATCCTTAGGTTATTTTTTAACCTAAATATTCAGTCTTGAAGTTGACATTCATATAGGACTGAGTGTGTCAATGTTGCATGGGTATCAAGCCTTGACCCTCACCTCAGAAAATTTACAATGCAGGGTGACTATTCACATATGAACACTTTCTATCTCAGTGTTCCTGAAGCATTGTAAGGGAACTCAAGGTTGCCAGTCCATGCCATCAACCACAGTGACAATTCTCTTTGTCTCTATTCCTGCTGCCTAGTCCCCTAGCAGGAACCGACAAGGGAGTTCTTCATCAGCACAGTTAAAGCCCATATGTTGACATGCTGCTTATTAATACTAGAAGGAGAAAAAATCCCTGGAACCCTGAATGTTTTTGTTTCTTCTTGGAGCTGCACCTTGCACTGGCAGAAAATCCTATGAGAGTTTGCAACATATCTGCCATGCCAGAGATTCTCTGTCACCCTTCAGCACAGTACCTGGCCCAATGTGTCAAGAAGGAATGGCTGACTTAATTAAAATTTGATAAGCCAAGAGTGTACTAAACTGAGGTTGTGAGTACCAGAGGCACATGGCATGCCATGACTAGGAGGATCTTGGGTATATTTGTTACCAGTCTAAGCTTGATTTAGCTATGAAAATGGTCTTTAGGGAAATGACAAAATGGCCTTAGATAGGAAAATACCCACTCATCTCATCAAGACCTGTTGACCAGACCTGGCTCCAGTTAGCCTGCACATGATGGAGGAAGGTAAGACTCCTGGCCTCAACTCATTGCATGTTCTGTCCTGTCCCCTGCTCCCATCCCTCTTCTCATCTCACTTTTATTTTTCTCATCTTTATGGGCAAGACTGGATATCCCTGGAATCCTGGGTGTTCCTTAAGCTTCCCAGTCGATCCTTCAAGAGAAACATTGTTCCCATTTTATAAATGGAGCAAAAGTGGTCCCCCAAATACATTTGATGCTCTTATTGAGAAGTAAAAATAAAAAAGGAACATGGGACAAAAGTGATGCATCATAGCTTGTTGATTAAATGTCTTTAAGTACATTCCATTATTTTCTGAATCTCTCCCCTGGTGGAGGCTGCCAACAGTATTAGAAACTGAGAGAAAGGTAGAGGTTCAGGGTGCTGTATAGAGGAGCAGAAAGGACCCCACCCCCAGTTACATTCATCTATAGGTGAAGAGATCCCAGGGAGCGGGGAGTCTCAAAACCTCTCACATCAGACTAGGGTAAAGAGAAGTACTGTACATCTTAATGAATTAGTGAAAGGCTTTATTTATTTATTGGAAAGTCTATGGAGTTATTTACAAAATGAGGAAAATCTAGAATCAACTTTTCCAGACTCACAATGAAAGCCAAATATTTTTTCTAAAAGAGAGTGATCCCTGAGCCTCTCTTAAAAATAATGTTTCTCTTTATTATGTTACTTTTTTGCACCACTGAAATTTGGGGAGCAAATGAACCTCCCTTTTGAAACAGATTATCTCTGTATGAATCAAGACAAGAAAGCAAGGATGAAGAGTTTGTGATGCTGTTTTTTTCCCCCCCTTGTAAAATGCAGTTTCCAGTTGAAAGATGGATGTACATCTGGTCAGGGCTTCTGGTTTTTGTAGGAATGCAGGGGAGCACCCACTGCCTGGGATCCAGGTGACTGGTAGGAAACCTGAAAGAGCATGAGTTTGGCCTTGGTTTGTGTAAGCCTGCCATCATGTGACCATGACAGGTATTTCTTTCAAAAAATGGCCCACCAGCAAGCTCAGTTTTAAAAGAGTTTGTGCTCTCTGACTATCTCTTCTGTGCGGATCACTGTTTTCTGCCTTCAGTCAGATTGCAGGTTCAAGATATAAATTAAACTCAGTTGGAGAAAAATCAAGTTCTAATACTTACCATCCACAACTGAGTCTTCTAGAGGGCATCTGTCCAGTCTGCTGTGAGCCTCCACCAAAGTGGGCAGTGATGCATTGACAACTTCCCAATGGGTTGAAAGGTCATCTGTTTGTTTAAGTTTGCATAGATGAGCAGATGCCAAGTTAGTACCCCAAAAGACACTTTGGAAAGATCTTATTATATCAAGAGTCCCAGGTAATTAAAATTTTAAAAAGAGACCTCAATTTCTTAGCATTAGAACCAAAAAAGAACTTAGAACTCTGGTAACCAGGCACACATATTCTAGAGACAGTCTCTTATTCAGTTCATATGGTGAAGGCAATTGGGTAAAAGAGCTGGATATTTTCTTGATTTTTCCATAACTTCCAAGGTTCTAGGAAAAAAAAATCAGATTTTGACTTAGTCTTTACAACAGACAATTATGACCACTTATCCAGAGCCATCCACAGGTAAAATAGGGCAGCCCAGAGAAATCCAACCCAGGCAAATCCTCTTCTATGATCACATGTGAGAAGTCATTTGACCTTCCCCTTCTGTGAGTGCAGGGTGGGCAGGATTTGCAGGGGACCTGCAATTTCAGGAGTAGGTTATTCCATGTTAAAATTGTGGCACTGGACATGGCTGGTAGGGTGGATATTTTAGTATTGGGTGCTAGTTTTTCTGCTCAAATATTTATCCATAGATCTTATTCTGTAACCCAGTGTCACCACTGCATGGAGGTCTATGCATATATTTATATATACCCAATCTGGATATAAAATTTTCAAAGGGATTGTCCCCTGTGGAGTCAGTCAGAATGGTCAACATTGATTATTGTCCTACATGTAAGACAATCTCTTTTCAGAGTTCCATGAACATCATCCTTGAGCTACTTGCTAATTCTGTCTCCTTGGGGAATGACCAAGTGTACTACACAACCAACAATATTTCCTCTGATCTAAGGTTAAAGGAACTTTCTGGAAAAGGATCTCCACAGGCAGAAATTGGAGATGGCCAAGAGAGGTCCAGGACAAATACCCATATATGGGAACTCCCCTAAACCCTGTTCCAGAAATTTACCACTTGAATGACCTAGATTCCATTTCTCAAAGAAATCTGGACTGCATTACTCCCCCAAGCAACTTAATAGGTATAAATCTTCAGATTGTAGAAATAAGAGAGCAAATATTTTCACATCTTTAATGTTTACTGGGCATGAATATTTCTTTTCTCAAGCTACTGTTTTTGTTTTTGCAACTTGTCCCAGGTACCCATGTACCAGTGATCCACACTGAACTTGAGTTTTTTACAAGATTTAAACACTAACGACTTTATCACCAGGAAATTATTGACACAAAGTGGAGTGAGGGTTACACAAACAGATGAGATAAAAGTAGACTACATGATTTCATGACAGTGCCATACCACAAAACAAATTTCTATAGCCCCAGCAGGTGAGGAGTGTGTCTTCACATGCCTTCATAATTTTTCAGTAAGAAATGACATTTATAGCAGCAGTTCAGCCTTTCAATGCTGGTGGAATATTATGTGAGTCAATTGTACCTTCAGTCAGTCATACTGCAGGGAGAGTATATATGTGTCCTAGTGGACTGTGCCAGTATCATTGGGCTGTCAAAACAATGCCATAGATGGGGTTAAACAAAAATTTATTTGTGCTAATTCCATATTCTGTATATCAAGATACTTGCTGGAATAACTTCCTTTGAGGCCCACTCTTTGACATGCAGATTGCCATCTTCTGTCTCTATATTTGCATGTCATTTTTTGGTGTTGCTCTCTGTCCATATTGCTGCTTTTTATAAGGAGAAAGAGTTAATTAGATTAGACCCTACAACAATTAACTGGATTAACATTAATCATATCTTTAAGAACCATATATTTAAATACAGTCAGTCTGAGGTGCTAGGTATTTGGAATATCAATACATGAGATTTGGGGAGAGGACACAATTCAACTGGTAACATAAACTTGTCTCCTGCTGAAGATAGACTCCAAGGAAAGAAAATATTGAGTGAAGGGATATGCACCTGTAACATTTTAATTGCTATATTCAGATTACTTTACATCACAGAAGGGTTGCTGAAGTTACATTGCCACAAGAAATCTCTGGTTGTATCTGTTTCTCTGCATCCAGTATTCTGTGGGAGTTGGCATTTAAAAAGTTATTTTTCTTGGTTAATCTCTTGTCGATGTGGAAAATAAAATTCCACTGTTCCATTATTTTCCCGCAATTTCCCAAGTGAGATGTAGTTATCCTTTAGTTGGTTATCAGTCCTTTCAATTTTTTTCTTCTCTGAGTCATACTCAGATTTTGAGCCCTGTGTTGGACTTTCTTGCACCCTGCAGTCTACAAGCAGTTGTCCTGAGGAACCTGGGTTGTCATAGCTCTGTTACTGAAGACTTCCCTGAACATTAAAGGATTAAAAATAGTCTTTCAAGTCAAAGTACCTCCTGGGATATCTTCCTCAGTCTCTCTCTTTAAAATGGAGAAGAAAGTATATTTCTCTAAGTGTCCCTATATCAGGAGCAAAACAGACTTTGAGAAGATGAGGAGGAATTTCATACAATTCTGTCCTGGGCACTTCTCAGTTTTCACACATGTTGCTGAGAAGTCATTTGATATCTTGAAGCCTGTGTTTTCTCATCTTTGCAATTGGATGTTTTCAGAGGACTCAATTGGCTAAGGGCTTCATGGGGAATATTCATATAAGTAGGTGCTGTGCTGTGTATTAGTCACGTAAAGTTACTATTCTCTATATGCTGAATTTCAACTGTTTCTTTTTATGTTATTAATATGAATAATAGAAATATTTAAATTATCCTTGTGCCTTACGTGTTGTTTTCAGTGGACATTGTTGCTATATGGGTTGCTTCCCAGATCAATGTTCAATCTGTTTTCTAACAGGACCAGAGAGCAGAAAAGTTAAATAAAATTTTATAGTAATTGTCATCACATTATTTTCATTCATGAATAATATACAGACAAAAATAATTCATAAACTGAAATGACCTTATATGCAAGGTTAAGCAAATGTCCTGCTGTTTGGAGGCTTTAGTGTGTAATTACCAGATCTCAAAAGAAAAAAAAAGTGCAACCAAGAAGCAGTCATTCTGGCCTTATTCATGCCTGGTTTGGACATTATTCCCTGTCACTCAAAAAGAATGTTCCCTGTACTAAGATTGGGGTCATGGTCTGAAGTTGTATCCAATCAGGAGCACTAAGTGAGAACTGTCCAATCCTGTGTGCAACCAGCGAGGAGGGGGCAGGCTTCCACAATCTGTGGGGTTCTTTTCTCCTGCATCTGCCATTTCTGCCATTGGGCACTGGGATTCACTCTCACTTTCTGTAGTCCCTCTGCTGTGGGTGTGGCGAAGATCCGCAGGGACCAGGCCTGGTTTTTGAGCACCAGGAAATGGTGAGTGTGCAGTGGCATCATGAGTCTGGGGAGGGAGGCTGTGGGAGAGAGACTCTTGGAACCAGGTACTGGCTATGGCGGGAACAGGGGCTGGTGGACATGACTCCAGGCAGTCTCTCAAGTCTAGGTCTGAGCCCTCTTCTGGAGGTACAACTGACCATCCAGATGGGGAGCATATCAGTGGCAGAAACCCCTCACAGACTTCCTTATCCCTGCAGGGGACCCTCAGTCCCTGACTCAAATCCTGTCTGGCAGGTTTGTGCCTGTGGCCTAGCATCTTCCCAGACAGGAACTGTGGTCTGGTCTATAGGAACCTTGCTTCTTCGTGAGCGAAAGAGTTTTCATTTAATTTTTTATTTAATTTCCTATTTTTTTGTGTGTGTGTTACTGAAGGTTGAACGGTGGAATGCTTCACCTCTGATCTATATCCCTGGTACTTTTAATTTTTATTTTGAGAAAGGGTTTAGCTAAGTTGCTAAGGTTGGCTTTGTGGTTTGAATTACCTAGGTTTTCTATTACAATTAAGTATGTAATTTTTACATACATATGGGTTCATGTATGCATTTTGCTTATATTGTTATTCCTTGATGATTATCATAATAGTATAGTTTCATAATATTCGTGAATGTCAGGTAATGATGAGACTTCTCTTGCTGTTATAATTGAAAAGTTTTTTGACTAAATTTATATATATTTAACTTTGTGGTGAATTTTAGAACTGTATGCTTTGGTTCCTTCTTTCATTAAAAGTAATTCATTTTGAGGTTTTTATTATTGCATTATAGTTATACCTAATATTTGGGTTCATTTTGATATTATCATGCAGGCATGGAATATAATTTTCTTCACTTCAGTGCCCAATTGTTCCCTTTTCTTGCTCAATCTACCTTCCTGTCTTCCTTCTATTTATTGTTTTTAAAACATTACTGTTATATAGATACACATAAAGGTAGAATTCACTGTAATATAGTCATATATGTACATGTGATTTTGATTAATATATTGTAGATTAATTTGGGGAAAATTGTCATCTTTATATTGATGAGATTTATCATCTACACATGGGATTGTAATTGTCTTTTTTGTGCTTCTCATGAACTTTATTCTCTTAAGTTCTACCTATTTTCTAAACACTTACACATGTGTGTACATCATATGCATATTGCACCTATGTTAAACTTAAATATGATGTTTTATATCATTTTTAAACTGAATATACCATGGCCAAAAATGTGACTGACCCCTAGTGACCATTTTCCCCACTAGGAAATTACTATTTCTCTCTTCCCAGATGTACATTCTCTTGAACCATCTGCCTGTGTTTCAAGTGTTTGGATGAGTTCTCTTGTGTTCTTACTGGTTATCATGTTCACATGTGCTGTAATTTCAATGTTTCTGTGGTGGGTAGTATCATGTATATTCAATAGCAAAAAAGTTTCCACAAGTAGATAATAACTTAAACTTCTCTTGTGTTTTTGAGTATTATATCTTCAACAATACTATTTAGTTTTGTCTATGATGAGATTTTTATATTTCTCTAATTTCTAAAGATGTTGATTTTTTTAATGCTTATTGAACACTTACATATCTCCTATATGAATTGGTTGTTCAAGGCTCTTATCTGCCTTTCTTTTGTGGTTTCTGGTTTCAAAGATAAAAGACAGAGTTTGATTTCAGGGAATAATGGTGTTATTTTTAATTTTTAAACAACATTGATTTGCCTTTTTTCTTTCCTTGAGTATACATTATAGGTTTCTTGTATGTCTTATATTTGGAGATTATTTTAAATGGGATTCTAGGGCTTATCTTTGAAAATTCTAATAGAAAAAATAAATAAGGGAAATCTCTCTTCCTCATGGTTGTAGGAAAATGAATATATTTCCTCAAAATAATTTGGTAAGTAAATTGTTTAATGACACATTCACAAAAACATCCACTTCTCTTTCTTTAAGTTTTTTTTTTTAAATGTTTTTGACAGTGGATCATGCATTCTACTGTCTGGATTTTGGAGTTTAATACAAAATCACATGGGATAAGATTTGGCAAATTTTAGAAATATTCACACATGATTTATTATTTATTGAATGACATGCTGTGGAGATAGCAACAAGATAACATTTATTTTTAGAAATAGTTACATATTTTTTCAATTTATTATATGCCTTTTAGATTCAGTTTTTTCCTGAGTCATACTCAGGATCTGGGTCTGTTATAAGCTTTTTTTGTACCAGGTAGTTTTCAAACATTTACCCTCATAAAGAATCTGGGTTGGTAGATCTGTTTCTGAAGAGTTCATTACTATGAAACAAGAAAAAAAATCTGTGTTGCTTCTGTGATGTCTTCTCTAGGCACTCTCTTCAAAATGGGAAGAAAATAATATTTCTCCAGATCAACATCCTCATATCAAGAACTAACCAGCCTTTGAGAAACTTTGAGGTATTTCATATAGTTCTGTCTCTGTGTAGATCTCTGCGTGCTGCTGAGTTACCATTTAATGTCCAGAAACCTGTGTTTTCTCATCTCTACAATGGGAATAATTTTCAAGGATAAAGATGGATAATGTGTTTTATGGAGGCTACCAATATATGTATGTGCTGTGGCCCACAGCTGGACAAAACACCTGGAAGACAGCATGCAGATACTACTTGTTGATCCATTGTCTGCCACTCACATGAATTTTCTTTCAAATCTTGTAATGACCTTTTCACTGTAGGCACCCATGTCATGCACATGCCTGAATTTAAAGGTTGAATCTTCCTTGTCTGAATTCCAGATTCTAATTCTGTAGTGGTTTAAGGTGGTGCAACTAACATGTTTCTCCTTGTCCTCCTTTTATTCTATGTCCCCAATAAAATAGTTCTCTGTTCCATGCCTACATAATCCATGTTCAGCTATGTTTAGAAAATGACATAGAAACCTGTATCAATTGCTGATTCATAAGGGAACATTGATTACTTCTGGATAATGTATGTCCTTGTTATAATCTGAACCAGGATTTTCATAGGTCCCAGATAGGAAATCTCTTAACCAGTTAGCTATGTGAAAAGGTTTTGGTTACATATATACAGACATAGCTGCAGGCAAGTCTCTTTCCTGCTTTTCTTTCAGGAGAGGATTACAATTCCTTACCAATATTTCTTCTCAGGTCCAAAAAAATAGGAAAGATGCTGCCCTGAATGACAGCAGACAGCTTTAACCAGAAAATTTCCAGAAGTAGACTTTATCCTATCAAATCCTGGCCATGGTTTATTCCATAACAGATATCAGATGGTAAGTAAAATACACTCTACACAAATACATAAATCATAAAAAAGATATATTATATAGTACTATGTATAAACACACTTAACAGGCACACAAGTAGAAATCCTGCTTTCTTGACTAAGTGTCACTAAGTCCTAAAATAATAAGAAAAATATGTCATGTGGTGTAGTGGAGGTTATTTGGGTTTTCAAATTTAACCCTTTTTTGTTTGTTTGTTTATTTTTTGGTACTGGGAATTGAACCCAGCAACTCTTATCCACTTAGCTACATCCCCAGCAATTTTTTATATTTTATTTAGAGACAGGGACTTGCTCAGTTGCTGAGGCTGGCTTTGAACTCACAACCCTCCTACCTCATCCTTTTGAGCTGCTGGGAGTTCAAATGTGTGCCACCATACCTGGAAACACAATTCATCTTGATTCTAAGCCCATGTGCTTATTGGTTGAGGGGTATTGATCTTAGGAGGGAAAAATGTTATAGACTAGCCATTAGGTCTAAGACCAAATTGCAAAATAAAAAGTTTATCTTTAGTGCATTTAAATTATAGATTCAAAGCTGTGGATATGATAACATAGACCCCCAACTCCTGGAACTTCATCTTCTTTGCTTGCTGATAACTGAATTGAATGACTGTGGCCAGCATTTTGTGGGAAAAAAGTCTACTTTTGGAAATTTTCTGATTAAAGCTCCCTGCTCTCCCTCAGGGCAGTGTCTCTCCTGTTTTTTGGGCTTAAGAAGAAATATTGGTAAGGAATTTTATCCCTTCTAGCATAAAAAGCAGTGGTCAGGACCTTTATCTCCCTGAGGTTAAGGGGAAGCATAGCTCTCAAAGTTGGAATTTGGTCCTGTGAACTGAGATATTCTGGAGGCTTGACATAGTTTTGAGAGTGCTTTTCCAACAATACATGTATTTCATTAGTAATATATTTTGGTCACATAATGTTAATATGCCCATATTGGATATATTGTTAGGTTATTAAAATCAATTTCTATTTATTTTTTATGTGAATACTAGAAAAATTTAATTACCCTTGCACCTCACATATTATTATCATTGGATATCTCTGCCATAGGGGGTTCCTTCCCAGTTCAATGTTCAATCTGTTTCATCACAAGAAAGCAGGGAAGTTAAATAAAATTTTACAGTGTAGTCAATTGTTTCTATCCATGAATCATTTACAGACATATATAATCCACAAATTCCAAAGGTCATATGCAAGGTAAAATGCTCAATCCTCCTAATTTGGCTGGAATCCATTTCTCCAAGGAAACTTTGCTTTAAATTAGCTGCAATCTGAGGATCTGGATTTCAATTCTTAGTACCTGAACATGGAAAAAAGAAACTGCATTCAAGAACCTGCCATTGTGACTTCATTCATTTATAAATTTGATGTCACCTCCTATTACTCAGAAGACTCACTAGACTCAGTCTGAGCATGTGAAGACATAAACCCTATCTATTCAGAAGCTTTTAGGTAAGCATTGTCCAATACAGCACACAGTCAGAGAAGAGAAGCAGGATTAACCATCTGGTATGCCTTTTGTCTCTGGAGCCTGCCAGTGTTGGTATCCATGTCTAGGCTCCCTCTTTCATTTTCAGGAGCCTGGTTTGCTCTGCTGTGCAGGTGCAGGAAGATCTATGGGGAGAACACTGAGACTGGCAAAAAGTCAATAAATGGTTAGTGTGCAGTGGAATCCTGAGACTGGGGGTGAGGCTGCTTGAAATTGACTGCAGTGACTATGTTGGGACCTGCAATTTTGGACTTGCATCTATATGGTAATCTCTCATATCTGCAGGCCTGGGTGTTCCTCTGAGGCAGGTAAGCTCTGAATTCCCCACTGGCCAGTCAAGTGGGGTGTATGTCAGCAGTAGACAGTGGGAGTCCTGCCCTCTCCCTGCAGTGTATCTGCAGCCCCTACCTGAAGTTCTACATAAGTACATATGTGGCAGCATTCCAGCACCTTCCCAGACTGTGTGGTGGATTGAGGAGTGGGATTATCATCAGAATCACAACTCTATGTATTATTTTTTTGCATGAGGGGGCTATGGTCTATAGGGGTCTCAGTTCTTTCTTCTGAGCTTGCTTTTCTTTCTTTTTTAGGGGAATGGATTGAACCCAGAAATCCTTTACCACTGTGACAACATCCCTCATACTTTTTATTTATTTTTTATTTTGAGACAGTTACTGAGTCTGGCCTTGAACCTCTGCCTCAGTTTTCTGAGTTGCTGGGATTATAGGTGCATGCCACACTGCCTGTATCCTTCTTAATATTCTTAATAAATGGGAAACAAAATGTCAAATCCAGAACCCTAACTCCTAGCCTAAACCTTTATGTATATATGTCAATAAACTCCTAAAATTCCAGTTCCCTGTCCATATTCTCAAGATAAATTCCCCTCTCTCCCCAATTTTATCAATTGCTTTTGCCATATTACATTTGAAATAAGCACAGTGTTTTTAAATTATTTTACCAATAACTGGATGGAACTTCTTAATGAATTTATTTTCTGGCTGGGTGCAGTGGCACATGCCTATAATTCCAGAGACTCAGGTGGCTAAGGCAAGAAGATTGCAATGTCAAGATCAACATTGGAATTTAGGTAAACTATAGGCAAGTTAGAAAGTCCTGTCTCAAAATTTTAAAACAAGGGCTGAGTATGAGCTCAGATTTAACATGACCCTCTGTCAAATCCCCAGTACTATAGAAAAAAATCAAAAGAAAATAACTTTTTGTTTGTTTATGAGCATTTCACATGATAGGAAATAGAGAAAAATCACTCAACCTTTACCAAAATATATGTGTTTCTGTCCTCCCTTTGTCCCTCCAAGTCAGGACAACTTGTCAGAATGTCTTTGTGCTGAGAGTCCCTCTTGTGGAATTTATGACAGAGGGTTCTCTTTCCCCTCTCTTGTATTTTTTTTTTTGGTCCTGTGTTTTACAACTGTCTGATATGAGAATTCCACAGCTTGCACATCTAATATGTTTCTGAGAGTCTAGTGAATATCAGTACTGGGACTTTCCTTGTTAGAGAGCAGTATAAATTTAGGGAGTATAATTTCTCAAGGAAGTATCTGAGTTCCTTAAAGCTGGGAAAAGTCTCCTGTTGTATCCTTCATCCAAAAGGCACTTTAGTTGTTTTCTTATTTTGGCTATTATAATGCTGCTACAGTTAAGATGAGAATGCAATCATTTAACATACTAATTTTACCTATTTTGGAAATGCAACCAGAGTTAGTATTGTTAGTTCTTAAGAACTTTCAATGCTTTTTTTTTTAATGGCTGTACCAAATTTATATTCTAACACACTGATAATGTGTTTCTTTCTTTCATATTCATATAATTGGAGTACCACTTTTCTTCAATTGTTGTATGCCATTCTAACATCTGTGCTTATGTTGCAGAAGGTATTATAGTTAAATGGTGCACTGAATTCCTGATGCAAGTTTGTTACATTTCAGGCTGCCTTATACTCACTGGAAAAAGGTTATGTAAACCTTTTTAGAAATAAACAGAGATCTGTGCTTTTAACCCTTTTTCTTCAATCCTGGAGAGCACTGTAGCCCATGGAAATGCTTGCACACTGATGCAAAGCCACTCCTTTGTGATCTTGGGAGATACACCATGCACATTTGGCATTGCTCCCAAAGCATGGTGTTTTAGGATGTAGTTCATTGAATGGAAAAAGTTGAAGTTGGGAAAAATTTCTTATAGAAAGAAATGGTTAGGCTTGGAGTTATTACTGAATGGAGTTAGGGTAGAGGGTTCAGGAAGTGCTTAACTCCCACTTGGGTTGCCAGTTGGGGACTATTTCTCCTACTAACTCTGGTGCTGACTAGATAGAAGATCAACTGTTAACAAAAACAGTGTGCAGAGTATACTGACAAATTCCTTTTTAGGATAAACTGGGACCCTTGAGATTTAACTCCTCTTCTGCCCTGGTCACATGGAATAAAGCCCATGGATCTTGAATGGCTCTAGTAAAACACCCCTTTTTCTGGTCTTGATGCTTGTGTATATCTAGTCCCTTCCTCTGTGAGCACCAGACAAATTAATAAACTACAGGCAATTTAGAGTTAAATGTGTTATGTTTATGACCACAATCAGCTTTTCTCTATTCAGGGTAACACCGGATTTAGGTATTCTGTCCCAATTATATGGTACATTGCTCAAGGAAGGCTAATGTCCAAGTGTACCCCAACTTTTCCTACTCATCTGATGGTAGATTTTTTTCTTTTTGCTGTCCAATGTATATGACTCTGAATTCATTTTAAGAGGACCTCAAAACAGTAGTAGATGTTTATTTGATGCATTCATGAATGGATGGGAAGTCACAAGGCTCATATTCTGCTATATTTTGAAAATAATCCCTCATAATATCTGCTTTTGAGGGAATGTTGGGGTGTAATTCCAGTGTTACACACATTCTACACACAAGTCCTACCAGTGATCTTTGCCTCTTCTTATAACACCTGCCTTTAGGTTGGGTTGTAACATTCAATCACATTAAATATTTTTCTTGATGTAGTTGGATTTATATAGGTCCTTTCATTGCACTTAACAATAAAAATATTTACATACATATGGAATTTTCTGTATTGTGACTTCTTGGTCTTTAAATTACTGTGATAATGTAATTTGATAATATATATTAGTGTTAGGTAATTAATGATAGATGTTACTTTTTCTCTTAGCTAATGTCATGTGTATTTAGCCCTCAGGAGAATTTTAGAATTTTTTGCTTTCATTCCTTCTTTAATTAAAAGCAAAACATGGTTTCAATTTTGATGGAGTATTATAGATTAACTTGGGAAAAATGGTCATCTTTATGAGTTTTATCTATACATAGTGTAACTAATTCTTTTATATGCTCTTCTGTATTTTTATTTTCTCAAACTTTGCACACCTCCTTTTTAAATATGCTTACATATGAAATGTGACATTCATGTAACATTGATATAAAACATACATGGTATTTTATAGCATTTGTCAAACTGGATGTTCTGTAACAAAAAAGTATCTTTCTTCTAAAAACCATTATTTCCCACAGTTTATTATTTATTTCTTCCTAAATGTACATCCTCTTTAACCATGCTCCTGGGTTTCAACTCTGGAGAAATATGGCTATATCCTCATATGTACAGGTGTTGTAATGTCAGTCTGTTTCTGGTGGGGGTATATCATGTATGTTGGATAGCAAAACAGTTTCCACAAATGAATAATAACAGCTTAAACTCCATCTTTCCTTCATGAGTGCATTTATTCCATGTTCATCAATACTATTTAGTTTTATTTTTTCAGAAAAATTACTCATTCTATTGATTTATTACAATTGCTCTACATTTTAACATATTATGTAGAAAATACTGAAAATACAATCTACTTTGTAAAACCAAAGATAAACATTGAATCCAAAGATAAACTATGTTTTACAGAATGGACCCTTTTCCCATAGTTAGTATTAAATTTTAAATATCTATTTCTTTTTTTAAAATATTTTTTAGATGTTGACAGACTTTTATTTTTATTCATTTATTTATATGTGGTGCTGAGAATCAAACCTAGTGCCTCACACTTGCTAGGCAAGTGTTCTACCACTGAGCCACAACCCCAGCCTCAAATATATATTTCTTTTATTAAAATGATTATTTTTGCATACTCCCTAAGTACATTTCCCTTACAAACATCTCAGTAATTCTCAGAAACTTTTTCTAGAGGGTTGTTGTAAAAGAAAGTGCACAACCAGAAAAGGGAGAAAGCAAAAAAAGTTTAAATCATGCACAATAGCTAACATATCAAATACATTTAATAATGTAGGAATTTCATTGCAATATCAAGAATTCAAAGCAGAAATACTAACATTACATATAATGTACATATAAATTATTTTTAAGCTGAATTTAAACCACTTATGTAAAATTTCTGTTGTAATTTTGTGCATTTGGTGTTCTGTAAGCCTCTTGTAGTTGATTTTTCCATTTCATTCTTCAGGTTTGGCAAATTTGCTGATATTATTTCATTGAAAATGATTTTCAATCCTTTGGTTTGTATCTTTGTGCTTTCCTCAATCCTGAAAATTATTAAATTTGGTCTTTTCTTGATCTCTCATAGTTATTGGAGGATCTGTTCATGATTTGTTACCATTTTTGTTTGATCAACTTTATTTTCAAGATTAAATATTTTGTCTTCATTGTGTGAGGTTCTGTCTTCCAAGTGATCTAGTCTTTTGATGATGCTTTCCATTGAGTTTTTTATTTGGTTTATTTTTTCCTTCATTTCAAGGATTTCTGTTGGTTTGTTTTTTCCTCAGAATCTCTATCTCTTTGTTGAGATGATCTTTTGCTTCTTGCAGTTGCTCTTTCAATTGTTCATTGGAGTGATTATTCATTGCTTGCATTTGCTGTCTTATCTCATCCTTTGCTTCATAAATTATTTTAATTAAGTATATTCTAAACTCCTTTTCTGATATTTCCTTTACTGTGCTGTCACTGGATTCTATTAATATGGAATATTGGTTTGTTTGGAACACTTCCCTTGTTTTTTCATGTCATTCATATATCTTCCCCTCTTGTAGTGCAGATCTGGGGTATTTCAGTTTTCCCCCTACAGGCTCATAGTAACCCTGCATGTTTCCAAAACCTCTTCTTTAAGGTGGATATCAATATTAGCAGTACCCAGTACAGATAATATGTAGCCCTAAACCAAATAGCCCCTATGAAGATGTTAACAATATTGTCATAGTAAATAGGATGTGTTCTGTCCAACAGAATTGGCGCGGAGAAAGGAGACACCACCAATCTTTAGTTGATGAGATATATTGCGTACTCCCTGTTTTCCTGCCTCCTTTGTTCTGTTCTATCTCCCTTCTTCTTCCCTCTCCCCCTCTCCTCCCCCAGGCTCCTAGCTTATCAGCCAATTATAGCAAAGCTTTCTCTCATGCAGGAGAACATGCAGAGGAATGCCAGCATAACACTATATAAATCACGAGCAGTCCACGTGTGGCATGATATTAGATAGCCAATCCTTGAGCTTGGTGTTAACATGTCATAAGTCTCCAAGGAACTAGTAAGCAAGCAGCCCTTTTGGGTACATCCTTATTTTGGTAGCCAGTGCCCTTTTGCTCACTGCCAGGTGCCATCTTGTCCAAGATGGCCCTCAACATGCTCCCCTTTTTTGTTATAAAAGGAAAAGGACAGTGACTGTGTCTGTCTTAGGTGCCAGAGTCAGACTTTATCCTTACCCTGTCATTGGGAGTCAAAGAGCTATTGGCATGCTTTGCTCCCTGTCTTAGGTTGGCATAAAGTCCACCCTGTGCTTACCCATTTTTGACTACCAGTCCTGCAATTGGGAGAGCCAAATCTGTGGATCAGAGCCTTTGCCCATGACCATAAGGGCTTGCCATACCACTAAAACTTGCCATCTTTGATGACTCCTTAGAGACAACAGATATCTGAGCAGCAATAATAACAGCAAGAACAACAATCCCATCATAGCAAAACTTACCATCCATTGTTTACCAAATTGTAGTGCAGACTGTAAGAAACTAATGGCTACTGGCATACCCAGGACCTAGACCTGAGTACTATTTATCATAAATATAGAATTTCTTAATAGGGTAGTCAAATTAGTAAACTCTTTAGTCCATGTCCCATTAAGCAGGCTTCCAAGCTTTTTGGACAGATTTGCTACAGGAATAATATTAGAATAGGTATAGGGGTAACACATAGTGCTTGGGCATGCACTAGACAACCCAACTGTGTGGTAACAGTCAACATATCCACTTGTTCTTGTAGTAAGTCCACTCTTTGGTTTAGAATCAGGATTCCCGTGGTCAGATGTGCATTGATGTTTTTCTGGGCTGTCAATGCTTCAGAGTGGCTTGTGACAGATTGTTGAGCATGTGAGCAGTAGGACTAGTGGTTCTTAGGGCAAGTCCAGCAGCAGTGGCAGTAGCTGCAGCAGTCACTGCAGCAACAGCAATGGCTATAATCGCTGAGATACCAAAATCTCTTTTTGTTCTCAAGGGTAGAAAATTCCACTCACTATGATTTAAGGTCACTGGGACTGGAATAAATTAGGAATCCTGGCAATCACAGCCAGAGGAAATAATGAAGCATTCCAACAACTAGATACATAACACGCTTGGTTAGCGCAGTTAAGGACCTCACTATCTTTATCATTGTTACTAGTAATGTTAATATTAAACTTAGAACTGTTAGACAGAATGAACACAAACAGAGATGTGACACATATGGGATTAGGGGGGAAAGATTGATAAAAGAAAGAGTAATTGGCCTCGCACCCTGTATAACTATAAACAGGTGTATTACTTCCCTTTATATAGACTTGTTTTAACTGCACTGAGAGAGATTGCTTCCCTGTATCATGGCAGTTTCTGAGGTGGCTAACCAGAGGAAGCAAAGACTACCTCTTAACTTGAAGTTTAGACTAGCATTAAGTGGCTTTACAGTGGAATCAGCTGGTAGGTAAGGAATACCTAGAAATTCTGTACTAGGAAATATTTGAGGGAAAACTTGTGTGTCATGAGTGATAGGCAAGGGAACAGGGTCATGCGGATAGCAGTCCCCAGAATGTATCTCCAAAAGTTTTAGGAAAGGTTAACAGCAGTAGGCTTACCACCATCACCATCATTTTGTGTTTTGGTGCCAGTTTCTTTCTCATGGATAGTTCTTACCAATTGCTCTGGGACCCAGATAGGTTGTTGTTGGTCCTGAGGAAAAACACAAACAGATCCTCTCCCCCAAATTAATACTGGGTCAGGTCCTTTCCAGGACTCAGTCAAGATGTCTTTCCACATTGCTTGTGGATGACCACCAGACTTTCCACTAAAATGTCTATCAGTCGCTGTACAGCCCATAGCATCCAAATTTAAGAAATTGAGGGTGAATAAAGCAAGGTTAAGTCTGTTCTTGGGAGGGGCTAATGCCCCTATTTCCCCTTTTTGTTTAGTTAAGCAGACTTTTAAAGTTTGATTAGCCCTTTCCAAGATAGCTTGTCCTTGTGGATCGTAGGACAATCCTGTAGAATGATAGATATTAAACTTTGAGCAAAACTGTTGAAATGAAGAAGAAGTATACACAGACCCATTATGTGTTTTAATTGATTTTGACTTTCCCATAGTAGCAAAGTCTTGAAGGCAATGACTGATTACATCTTTTGTATTTTCCCCTGTATGGGCAGTAGCAAGTATATATCCTGAGTAGGTATCTACATTTACATGGACAAATCTTAAAGTACCAAATTCAGGGATATGGGTGACATCCATCTGCCATAGATAATTTGGAAGGAGTCCTCTAGGATTGACTCCAAAATGAGGAACAGATAAATGAGGCACACAGGCAGGACACTGTTTTACTATATTTCTGACTTGTTCTTTTGTAATGTTATATTTTATCTTGAGAATAGTAGCATTGACATGAAAATCTTTATGGAAATTAATTGTTTTTTGTACAATATTAAACACATGAGGATCTCAAGTAGCTGAGTCTGCAGTAGAATTTCCTTGAGCTAAAGGTCCAGGTAGCCTGAATGTGCTCTGATATGGCCTATATATAAGGTTCTTTGCAAGTCCACAGAAGAGTTTGTACTTGATAAAAGCATTGTTGTGAGGTAGATTGAGGACTAATGGGTCCAGCTGTCTCAAGCCATGGCACAAGCTGGGCAATCTAGAGACTGTCAGTATAAATATTTAAAGATTTCTCAGGAAATGTTTGTAAAGTAATTATTGCTTCTAGTTCAGTTTTTTGAGCAGACTTATGAGAAGTAATAATAGTCTGTACTTAATCAGAAACTACGTAGCTGTACCAGAGGAGGAGCCATCTGTAAAGATTGTTTTTGCTGCTGGGATAGGTTGAGCCTTAACAACCTGAGGGAAAATAACAGGATGTCTTTTGAAGAAGCTGACAATAGGTGAACTTGGCAAGTGATTATCAAATGTGGCCATGGTGGAACAATAGACAATTGCCCAATTTTCATTATTGTTAACTAGTATTTTAATCTGCTTTGCCATGTACGGGACAATAACTATCTGAGGATGAACTCCAAAAACTCAAAGGGCTGTCTTAAGTCCTAATGTAACTAGATTTGCTACCATCACAGGATATGGAGAAATATTTTTGGGGGACACTGGCAAATGGATCCATATTAGGGGTCCAGTTTGCCACAACAGACCTGTAGGAGTATATTCAGAATCTAATGCTATGAGGTTAAAAGGCAAGGATAGATCAACTTTATCACTATGAGCATTTTTTAAAGTTTGTTCTACTAACTTTAAGACTTTTCTACTTTCAGGAGTTAAATTTCTGGGGGATATAGGGTCTGAATCTCCTTGGCAAATATCAAACAGAGGCTTAAGTTGACCAGTGGTGATTCCCAAATTTGGCCTTATCCAATTTCTATCACCTAATAATTTTTGGAAATCATTTAGAGTCTTAAGCTTTTTTGTGGCTAATTAAATTTTTTGTGGCCTAACACAGGTACCTAATATTTGATGCCCTAGAAAGGTAATAGGGCTGTGGGTTTGCACCTTTTCTGGGGCCACATGTAATTCCCATTTCCCTAGGGTCTCAATAATATTGTCAAATACCCCCAAAAATTCTCCTGTTCCCTATGAGCCAAAAGAATATCATCCATATAATGGAGACAATAAAGTTCTTTATGATTTTGTCTAATCTGTGATATATCCTGGCCAACATATATTTGACACATAGTGGGACTATTTGCCATTCCCTGTGAAAGGACCACCCATTGGTATCTAGTATTAGGCCCTTCATTATTTAAAGAAGGAACGGAAAAGGCAAATTGAGGGCTATCCTCGGGATGCACAGGAATGGAAAAAGAAACAATCGGTTATATCTATAGAGATGATATGATAATGTTTTGGAATAGCAGCTAATGAGGGGAGACCAGTTGCACTGGGTCCATAATCTGCATACAGGAATTTATGGCTCTCAGATCTTGATGTACAATATTTCACCCAGTGCCTTCGTTTTTTGCACCAGGGACTTAGACCTGGGGCAGGTTGATTTGCCCTTTGTTGTTCTCCAGTCTTAGGTATTTCCCTGGGCTTTAATCCTGTGGGTACTTCAGGGCAGTCTTTTCTGAAGTGCCCTTCTTGCCCACACTCAAAGCATGTTTTTCCTTTAGCTTTTTATCACCCCTGATTTGGCCCATGAAGAGCAGCAACTATTACTTGCCCTGTTATGATTGCATCATTGATATACCTACAGACCTTTATATAGGTTAAATCTTTATTGTTCCATGGTCTTATAGCTTCTTCACACCATCTATTTGCTTACTCATAAGCTAATTGTTTTACTAAGGGCATTGCTCATTCTGAATCCCCAAATACTCTAGCAGCCAAATTAATCTATCAACAAAATCTGCAAATGGTTTTTTACTTCCCTGAATCACCTTGGACAACTGTCCCTGCAAGTCTCCTGTCCCTTGGATTAATTTTCAGGCTTTAGTGGCAGCAGCAGCAATTTGTGCATACACCACAGGATCACAAATAATCTGCTGTTGAATACCTTCATAATTTCCTTCTCCTGTTAGCATTTCTACATTTCTTTGGGGAAAGCCTGTGGCAGCATTACAGCATGCTGTTTCTAATGAGGCTTCCTGCCATGCAGTTTTCCACACTAGGTACTGCCCCCCTGATAGTACAGCTTTACATACCTTTTCCAATCTTCTGGCACTAGATTTAGCCCCACTACTGATTCCAACATACTAATTGTAAAGGAGGCCTGTGGACTGTACGTAGCTACTGTTTCCTTAAAATTTTTTACTGTTTTGAAATCCAGAGGTTGGTGGAACTTTGTCTATTTTGGTCATTTAGCACAGGGAAAAATTGTGGGACTGCTGAGGTTTCTTTAATGGGGGTTTCCTCTACCCAGGGTGAAAAACCCATCTGATTTATAGCATGAGGTAACTCCTCCCAAGGGTACTTTGGGGGATATAGGGGACAGGCTGCCTGGGGGGAGGTGCTGCCTCCAGGAAGGGATTGGTGTTCATTCCTGACAAAACTGATGGGGGCGACTGTGTCCTTGATGCTCTTTCTAATTCCTCCCCGTAAACCCCTGCTCCTCTTCTTCCTCTTTATGAGAAGTTACACTTAGTTGTTCCTTTATCTCTTCCAGACACATATTTTTTTCTACTAAAGTTTTTATTCTGTTTTTCTCAGATATAACACATTCCTTAATGAGCTGCCACATGGGAAAAGTACCTCTAGGTAATGGGGATTTCTTTTCTGCTTTGATAAGATCCTCTTTATGATGTTCCCATTGTGGAATATTTAGGACTCCATCTTCCAAAAACCAAGGACTAACCTTGGCCAGCATGGTTACATATGCTGTTACAGTAGATCATTTTACGGCAGTCCCATTAGCCTTAAGTACATCTTGTATGATTCCTATCATTTGATTCTTTGACACTTGTGACCCCATTCTGGAGTTATGAGACCTTCCTTTACCAGGGTTATATGACCTCCTTTACCAGGGTAATGTAGACTCCCTTTACCGAGGTATGTGATCCCCTTCAACGGGACTGTGGGGTCCCTTTCACCAGGACTGTGGGGTCCCTTTCACCAGGACTGTGGGGTCCCTTTTGCCAGGACTGTGGGGTCCTTTTCACCAGGACTGTGGGGTCCCTTCACCGGGACTGTGTGACCTCCCCCTTATACACTCTGGCCAGAGATTTCCAGGAGGTTATCCTACAGTTTTCGTATGACTTACTTTAAGTTACTTAGTTTTCCTGTTACTTACCTTAAACTACTTAGTTTACCTATGGCTTACCTTAAGTTACTTACCTGGGAGGATGCAGAAGGAGGAAGAAGTTCCTCGTATGGGCCACCACTTGTTCCGTCCAGCAGAACCGGCATGGAGAAAGGAGACACCACCAATCTTTAGTTGATGAGATTTATTGTGAACTCCCTGTTTTCCTGCCTCCTTTGTTCTGTTCTATCTCCCTTCTTCTTCCCTCCCCCTCTGTCCTCCCCCAGGCTCCTAGTTTATCAGCCAACTATAGCAAAGCTTTCTCTCATGCAGGAGAACATGCAGAGGAATGCCAGCATAAAACTATATAAATCACGAGCTGTCCACGTGCGGTATGATATTAGATAGCCAATCCTTGAGCTTGGTGTTAACGCGTCATAAGTCTTCAAGGAACTAGTAAGCCAGCAGTCCTTTTGGGTACACCTTATTTTGGTAGTCAGTGCCCTTTGGCTCACTGCCAGGTGCCATCTTGTTCAAGACAGCCCTCAACAAGGATGAGTTCAAATATTATCTACAGTAAAACAAATAGATTTGCAAGGAGGTCTACAGTTTATAATGGTAGACAAAGAGGATGGGGATTAGTGTAGGATGTAAAGGTTAGAAGGAAAAGAAAAGAGTATTTAGAAGTACTAAATCATAGGAAAAGTGAAAGCAGAATCAAAAGAAGTTGGTTGTTAGCATGAGAAAGCAGAGAAAGAGACTCTGAGGAAACAGATAAACAAAAGGAAAATAGACTGAGAAAAATAAAGAAATAAAAACAAAAGTTTTAGAAAGGAGAAAAAATCTACACTATAACAGTCATATACTATTCAAACCTTTCTGTCTTTAGTAGTCTGATGCCTGAGAGGTACCTGAGAATGAGTTTCCTGTCACCAGTAGGCATCTCAGGATGGAATTGTCCCCACCAAATGATGGCAGCTTCCACTTTCAGGATAATCCAAGATGAATGCTCAGTCTTCCAAATGTGTTGGCAAACAGTGAATTGCAATGTGGGGTGTGGGTACCGATTCCATGTTGGATGCGGTAGGTTGTTCTAGGGAACCTGGAGGTGGGGATGCAGTCGGTTATGCCAGGGATCCTGCAGGTCCTGACTGTTGTCCTAAAATGCAGCAGTCATGCACGTCTAACCAAACCTGTAACAGTGGACTTCTAGGTAATAGCCAGCAGCTGGTGTTTTGCTGGTGGTCTGCAGTCAGTCTGCAGGCTACCAGCAGACCATCAGGAAGTGGACCTCATGTTGTGGGTGATGGGTAGATGAAAGGCAGGTGATGGGCAGGCAAGTGGCAGGCAAATGGGCAAATGGCAGAGGCAGCAGTGAGTGGGAGATCTGCACTCAAAAATTTGTCGATATGCTGGCAGACTGTGGGTGATTGAGGTGGACAAATGAGATAAACAGCAGGTGATTGATAAGCAGCAAAGACTGCCTCACACAGAAACAGATTTTTCTCTGCTTGAAACCTGAGTTACGAAGTGACAAGGAATGTAGCCTCCCTCTAGTCTGGCATTTTGGGTCTCCTATTTTGTTTTTTTTATATATGATTTTATTTTACATTACATAATTTCTAAGATGTTAAATTTTGGGGATGTGGTTGTGGCTCAGTGGTACAGCGCTTGCCCAGCATGTGTGAGGCAATGACTTTGATTCTCAGCACTGTATATAAATGAATAAAAAAAAGATAAAACCAGAATAGTTAAAGCAATCCTCAGTACAAAGAGCGAAGCAGGGGGTATCACAATACCAGATTTTCAACTCTATTACAAAGCAATAGTAACAAAAACAGCATGGTATTGGCACCAAAATAGACAGGTAGATCAATGGTACAGAAGAGAGGACATGGACACAAACACAAATAAATACAATTTTCTCATACTAGACAAAGGGTCCAAAAATATGCAATGGAGAAAAGATAGCCTCTTCAACAAATGGTGCTGGGAAAACTGGAAAACTGTATGCAACAGAATGAAATTAAATCCCTATCTCTCACCCAACACAAAACTCAACTCAAAATGGATCAAGGACCTTGGAATCAGACCAGAGTCCCTGCATCTTATAGAAGAAAAAGAAGGTCCAAACCTTCAACTTGTTGGCTTAGGATCAGACTTCCTTAACAGGACTCCCATAGCACAAGAAATAAAAGCAAGAATCAACAACTGGGATAGATTCAAACTAAAAAGCTTTCTCTAAGCAAAGGAAACTCTCAGTAATGTGAAGAGAGAGCCTACAAAGTGGGAGAATATCTTTGCCTCTCATACTTCAGATAGAGCGCTAATTTCCAGAATCTAAAAAAGAACTCAAAAAACTCTAAACCAAGAATAAAAATAATCCAATCAACAAATGGCCTAAGGAAATGAACAGACACTTCACAGAAGAAGATACACAAGCAATCAACAGGTATGTGAAAAAATGTTCAACATCTCTAGTAATAAGAGTAATGCAAATCAAAACTACCCTAAGATTTCATCTCACCCCAATTAGAATGGCAATTTTCAAGAACACAAGCAACAATAGGTGTTCGCGAGTATATGGGGAAAAAGGTACACTCATACATTGCTGCTGGGGTTGCAAATTAGTGCAGCCACTCTGGAAAGCAGTATGGAGATTCCTCAGAAAGCTTGGAATGGAACCACCATTTGACCCAGCTATCCCACTCCTTGGCCTATACCCAAAGGACTTAAAAGAAGCATACTACAGAGATACAGCCACATCAATGTTCATTGCTGCTCAATTCACCATAGCCATATTGTGGTACGAACCTAGATGCCCTTCAGTTGATGAATGGATAAAGAAACTGTGACATATATATACAATGGAATATTACTTCACAATAAAGAATGATAAAATTATGGCATTTGCAGACAAATGGATGAAATTGGAGAATATCTTGCTAAGTGAGATAAGCCAATCTCAAAAAACTAAAGGACTGATGATCTCACTGATAAGTGGATGAAGACATATAATGGGGGTGGGAGGGGTTAGCATTAGGGTTAGGGTTAGTTTTAGGGTTAGGGATAAGGAGGGTGGTAAGAATGGAGGAAAGAAGGACTGTATAGAGGGTAAAGAGGGGTGGGAGGGGTGGGGGGAAGGGAAAAATAATGAATCAAACAACATTGCCCTATGTAAATTTATGATTACATAAATGGTATGCCTTGACTCCATGTACAAATAGAGAAATGACATGTATCTAATTTGTATACAATTATTAAAAAAAAAGAAGTAAACGAGAACAAAGGCACATCATATCAAAATCTGGGACACTATGAAAGCAGTAATTAGAGGAAGATTTATTTCATTGGGCGCATTCAACAAAAGAAGTAGAAATCAACAAATAAACGACTTAACACTACAGCTCAAAGCCCTAGAAAAAGAAAAGCAGACCAACACCAAAAGTAGTAGAAGACAGGAAATAGTTAAAATCAGAGCCAAAATCAATGAAATTGAAACAAAAGAAACAATCGGAAAAATTAACAAAATAAATAGTTGGTTCTTTGAAAAAATAAAAAAAATTGATAAACCCTTAGCAACAATAAAAAAGAGAAAGAGGGAGAAAATTCAAATTACTAAAATTCGGAATGAAAAAGGAAATATCACAACAGACACGAGTGAAATACAAAACATAATTAGAAGCTATTTTGAAAATCTATACTCCAACAAAACAGAAAACCTTGAAGACATCAACAAGTTTCTAGAGACATATGAATTTCCTAAACTGAATGAGGAGGACATACACAACTTAAATAAATCAATTTCAAGCAATGAAATAGAAGAGGTCATCAAAAGCCTACCAACAAAGAAAAGTCCGGGACCAGATGGGTTCTCAGCCGAGTTCTACAAAACCTTTAAAGAAGAGCTCATTCCAATACTCCTCAAAGTATTCCATGAAATAGAAGAGGAGGGAACCCTCCTAAACTCGTTCTATAAAGACAATATCACCCTGATACCTAAACAAGACAGAGACACATTGAGGAAAGAGAATTTCAGACCAATATCCTTAATGAACATTGACGCAAAAATTCTCAACAAAATTTTAGCAAATCGCATACAAAAATATATTAAAACGATAGTGCACCATGATCAAGTGGGTTTTATCCCAGGGATGCAAGGTTAGTTCAACATCCGGAAATCAATAAATGTCATTCACCATGTCAACAGACTTAAAGTTAAGAATCACATGATTATTTCAATAGATGCAGAAAAAGCATTTGATAAAACACAGCATCCCTTCATGCTCAAAACACTAGAAAAAACTGGGGTAGTGGGAACTTTCCTTAACATTGTAAAGGCCATCTATGCTAAGCACATGGCTAATATCATTCTTAATGGTGAAAAACTGAAAGCATTCCCCCTGCAAACTGGAACAAGGCAGGGATGCCCTCTTTCACCACTTCTATTTAACATCGTCCTTGAGACTCTAGCCAGAGCAATTAGACAAACCAAAGAAATTAAAGGGATACAAATTGGAAAAGAAGAGCTCAAACTATCCCTGTTCACTGATGCCATGATTATATATTTAGAGGAACCAGGAAATTCCACCAGAAAACTTTTAGAACTCATAAGTGAATTCAGTAAAGTAGCAGGTTACAAGATCAATGCTCATAAATCCAATGCATTTTTATACATAAGTGATGAATCTTCAGAAAGAGAAATTAGGAAAACTACCCCATTCACAATAGCATCGAAAAAAATAAAATACTTGGGAATCAATCTCACAAAAGAGGTGAAAGACCTCTACAATGAGAACTACAGAACACTAAAGAAAGAAATTAAAGAAAACCTTTGAAGATGGAAAGATCTCCCATGTTCTTGGATAGGCAAAATTAATATTGTCAAAATGGCCATACAACCTAAAGTCCTATACAGATTCAATGCAATTCCAATTAAAATCTCATTGATGTAACTTACAGAAATAGAGAAAACAATTATGAAATTCATCTGGAAGAATAAAAAACCCAGAATAGCTAAAGCAATTCTCAGTAGAAAGAGTTAAACAGGGGGTATCACAAGTACCAGATCTTCAACTCTATTACAAAGCAATAGTAACAAAAATGGCATGGTATTGGCACCAAAATAGACAGGTAGATCAATGGTACAGAATAGAGGACCTGGACACAAACCCAAATAAATACAATTTTCTCATACTAGACAAAGGGTCCAAAAATATGCAATGGAGAAAAGATAGCCTCTTCAACAAATGGTGCTGGGAAAATTGGAAGACCATATGCATCAGAATGAAATTAAACCCTTATCTCTCACACTGCACAAAACTCAACTCAAAATGGATCAAGGACCTTGGAATCAGACCAGAGACCCTGCATCTTATAGAAGAAAAAGTAGGTCCAAACCTTCAACTTGTTGGCTTAGGATCAGACTTCCTTAACAGGACTCCTATAGCACAAGAAATAAAAGCAAGAATCAACAACTGGGATAGATTCAAACTAAAAAGCTTTCTCTCAGCAAAGGAAACTCTCAGTAATGTGAAGAGAGAGCCTACAGAGTGGGAGAATATCTTTTCCACTCATACTTCATATAGAGCGCTAATTTCCAGAATCTATAAAGAACTCAAACAACACTACACCAAGAATAAAAATAATCCAATCAACAAATGGCCTAAGGAAATTAACAGACACTTCACAGAAGAAGATACACAAGCAATCAACATATATATGAAAAAATGATTCAACATCTCTATTAATAAGAGAAATTCAAATCAAAACTACCCTAAGATTTCATCTCACTCCAATTAGAATGGCGATTATCAAGAACACAAGCAACAATAGGTGTTCACGAGTATATGGGAAAAAGGTACACTCATACATTGCTGCTGGGGTTGCAAATTAGTGCAGTCACTCTGGAAAGCAGTATGGAGATTCCTCAGAAAGCTTGAAATGGAACCACCATTTGACCCAGCTATCCCACTCCTTGGTCTATACCCAAAGGACTTAAAAGCAGCATACTACAGAGATACAGTCACATCAATGTTCATTGCTGCTCAATTCCCCATAGCCAGATTGTGGAACCAACCTAGATGCCCTTCAGTTGATGAATGGATAAAGAAACTGTGACATATATATACAATGGAATATTACTTCACAATAAGAATGATAAAATTATGGCATTTGCAGGCAAATGGATGAAATTGGAGAATATCTTGCTAAGTGAGATAAACCAATCTCAAAAAATTAAACAACGAATGATCTCGCTGATAAGTGGATAAGGACATATAATGGAGGGTGGGAGGGTTTAGCATTAGGGTAAGGGTTAGGCTTAGGTTTAGAGTTAGGGACAAAGAGGGTGGTAAGAATGGAGGAAAGAAAGCCTGTATAGAGGGAAAAGAGGGGTGGGAGGGTTGGTGGGATGGGAAAAAAACAGAATGAATCAAAGAACATTGCCCTATGTAAATTTATGATTACACAAATGGTAAGCCTTGACTCCATGTACAAATAGAGAAACAACATGTATCCCATTTGTTTACAATAAAAAAAGTTAAGTAATTTAAACATTTCTTATATTTCTAGCAACATTTGAAAAATTTTGTAACTCAATGAAATGTAGATCAAAATATAATGCTTCAATATGTAAAGGTGGTTGCAAGAATGTATAGGCAATACCCAGGAAGGAAATTTAACAAAGAAAGAACTGAAAGTCAAGAACTCTTAAGCATAGACAGACTGTCACTTTCTTGGTAGGGGTTGCTGATACTGGCAGGAAAGTGCTTGGGTTTAGGTGCACAGTGGGATAAAAGGTGAAGACTTGGGTGTCTAAACTGCAACTGAGTCCTCACAGAAGCACCAGTCTCTTACAAAAGAATTATGAGGTAAGTTTGGTAGTCTCAGACTATGAATAAAAACTTGAATACTACCTGACACAGCCAAGTTATTATGTTACTAACAAATATGATTCAGACACAACTGCTCATTGGTAGTTTGGAGAACCAGAAGAACACTTATGTGCTCAATTTTTGTGCCATTCACTACATAATAGCTAGACATCCAGTAAATTTAAATTTCATCTCATTTTCTAACACTTTCAACATTGCTTTCTTAAATCCAGACCAAAAGTCCAGTACAAGAATACAAGTTTTTGTATAGTTCCTGAACTAAACACGTTTTGTTTTGTTTTTGCATTTTAAATGTTACTAATCAAAGAAAAGAATATGCGACAGAGAATATAGTCAATAAAACCTAAAAATATACTAACAAGCCCCTGGTTTAGACAATCGACAGTCAGCCAAGCCCTGACCTATAGTGTTTTCTGATTTCCTTCAGCAACATTCCTCCATTGCAGACTTCACGCTACCAACATGACACTGAATGTGTAGCAGTGGGAAGAACATGCAGTAGCACACCATTACATGGTACTTTGTAGTAAATGTACCACAGAAGTGACTCTTACTGCATAGATAACAATAGTAAAAAAGCACTAGAACAATCAGAAATAATTACTCTTGCATATTCATTACTTTTGTTTCTTAATTTACCTTAATTATAAGTTCATATGATTAAACATTAATAATAGCCATGTTTAAGAGGCAAAATTGCTAAAAATTTAAGAATCATCTCTCAGTGAGTCAGGGGAATGGTGATTTCAAAGCCAGTCTCAGCAAAAGCAAGGCACTAAGCAACTCACTGAGACCCTGTCTCTAAATAAAATATAAAATAGGGCTGAGGATGTGGTTCAGTGGTCAAGTGCCCCTGAGTTCAATCCTGGTACTCAAAAAAATTCAAGAAATTTTGAATTGTTTTGTTTAAAAACATAACATGTTGCAAAAATCAAATCAAACATGAATTGTAGAAAAGAAATCACCAGAATTATGGTTGTGGCTCAGTGGTAAAGTGTGTGCCCAGCACATGTGAGGCACTTGGGTTCACTCCTTATCACATAAAAATAAATAAACAAAAGAAAGGCCTTGTGCCCATCTGCAACTAAAAAGTATTTTGAAAATTTTAAAAATAGACACCACCAAAAATGATCATGGAAGTAGGCACAAAATAAATAGAAACTTTGAGATATGTATTTTCCTGGATATTTAAAAGGACATAATAATAAAAGAGTAACAACTGAGGTGATAATCTAATTACCTTATGAGTCTATAGTGATTATTTCAAGCATTAATGAGTTATGATTCTAAATTAAGCACCATACTAAGCTGCCAATCATTTTGAAATTTCACATGTCCTTCTTATGGGATTTGGTTCCTTTCTGATGGACAGGTATTCAAATATTACTTCTCTGTATTATCAAAAATATCCTCTCTAGAATCTTCCATCTTTCTGATGTCCTTCATACTCTTAACTTATTTTTTTTAAACTGGCAAAGAAAGAAGATAATAAAAGCTGGCAGACTAAAATCTAACAACATGCATGTTCTACAATCTGAAAGTTAGGTAAAATAGACAAATAACCAAATTACTATATCTGCTTCCATTTCTGGTCATTGCCATGATGGAGCCAAGTTTTCCTCCAGTAACACTGTGGGGTCTTCGCAATGGGGGTTTCTTGAAAAACCCGTGTACTGGTGGAGAAAGGAATGCATGTTGTGAGATGGTGGATGCCTGTCAATCTTCACCACAGGCTCTGTGGTTCACAGTATTTGAAAATTGTTCCATCACCAGCCCAAGATTCAGGTTTACATGGGAAGGATTGAGAAAGCAAAGCAGAAGACTAAAGTTGTAACAGAGATCACTACATATAAACATTTGTCTAGGACTATTCATACAAAGCAGTACAGTTAAAATAATTTATATGAAAAATATTTATACAAATATTTAAAATATTTTAATTTATCTAATATCTCTCCCTTTCTCATGTAATAAAATTAGTAGATAATCACAAAACTAATATAATGATTTTATCCATTTGCTGACTTTAACTATCTCAAGATTGTATACATCCATTCCTTCATGAATGCACTACCTAGTATGTGCTTTATAATTAAGCATGTTATAGAATATAAAATATATAATCCTTGCCTAAATGAACTAATATTCCTATTGAAAGACATCCAGAAAATTGTGTCAATTAGTGAATTAAACAAAAGAACTTAAGTATCATTTATACAGAGACTATAAAATTATTGTTCCAAATTTGAGATTTTAATTTAAAGAATCTTTAAACAATCACACATCTATTACCAAGCAGAAACATTCCTAAAATATAATACTTCAAAGTTATTTACTCCAGGTGCAATGGTGCATCCCTATAATCCCAGCAGTTCAAGAAGCTGAGGCAGAAGGATCTCAAGTTCAAAGACAACCACAGCAACCTAGCCAGGCTGTAAGTAACTCAGCAAGACCTTGTCTTAAAATGAAATATAAAAAAGGCTGAGGATGTGGCTCAGTGTTTAAGTGCCCCTGGGTTCAATCCCTGGTACCAAAAATAAAAGTTAGGAAGTTAAAAATGGCAAATAATATAAATAAGACTTTGTAAAACTGTTTCAAACTTTTTTGAGTATAACCCTGGTAACAGAATTGCTGCTTCATATGATAATTTCATATTTAAATTTTAGGGGAAATGGTATAAATTAATTTTTGTAAAAATTGTAAAAATTAAACATTTAAAAAATCTGATGGGCTCAGAATTCTCTATTCTTGCAGGTACTTTAGAAAAAATTCTACACTTCTCTTTACTGTAAAATAATTTTTATGCTAACAACAACAAAACTAAACTACCTAAGGAAAGAATGTGATGGAAGCAATTATCAGTCACTGACCAAAAAGATGCAGAATTTCTGAAAAAGTTATTAAGGAAAGCAAGGGAATATGCAATATCAGATTGTGGTAGTCCTGGCTACCTGCAATCTCTTCAATGTCTATTATGACATCCTCAAGTATTATATCAAGTAAGTCTGGTGAAGAAGAAATTCAACAGTTTCTATTTTTTCTTCTCTACTACCTGTCAAAGTTACTACTGTAAAAGGGAATGTTATTAAAGAAACAATATATACTACTTGAAAACAATTATATATTGTAAACATTTCACCAGGTTACAAACTAAGCATGTTTTAATAAATAATATTAAAATATTTCAGAAAATATGCAGTCTATATTAATTTTTACCATTTTTACAAAAATTAATTTATACCATTTCCCCTAACTAGCTCTCAAAAAAGTAGGTTTATTTTCTTTGATTCATAGTTTTTTTTTTTTTAAAAAGAGGTATGTCTTGTAGTCAAATACTCATTACGAATATGTCCTGGGTTGAGGTTTTGGCTCAGTGGTAGAGTACTTGACTTGCATGTGTGAGACACTGGGCTCAATTCTCAGAACTACATATAAATTAATGTATAAAATAAAGGTTGATCAATAACTAATTTTTTAAAAGAATATGTCCTAGCCAAATGTTGTGGTACATGTTTACAATCCCAGAGGCTTGGGAGGCTGTGGCAGAAGGATTGTAAATTCAAAGTCTGCCTCAACTACTTAGTGAGGCCCTGAGCAACTTAGCAAGACCCTATCTCAAAATAAAAAATAAAAAGTGATGGGGATGTTTCTCAGTGGTTTAGCACCCTTGGGTTCAATCACTGGTACTCCCCCCCAAAAAAAATAAAAGAAAAAGTGTCCTAGTCAGGTACAGTGACTCATGCTACCTGGGTAACTGAAGTAGGAGGATCACCAAACCAAAAGCCAGCAATTTACCAAGACTGTTTCAAAATGAAAACTAAAAAGAACTAGATATACAGCCCAATGGTAGAGTAGCTCTGGGTTTAATTCCCAGGACCACCCCTACCCCCACAGACAAACATGTCCCATAAACCACCCATGAAGATGCATACTGTGCTTATTGTATTTCTGAATATCACTGACAAACAAAATGGCAAGGTGTTCCATCCAGTGGAACCAGCGTGGAGAAAGGAGACACCACCAATCCTTAGTTGATGAGATGTACTGCGTTCTCCCTGTTTCTGTCTCCTTTGTTCTATCTCTATCTTCCTTCTTCTTCTCTCTCCCTCTCTCCTCCCCCAGGCTCCTAGCTTATCAGCCAATTATAGCAAAGCTTTCTCTCACACAGGAGAGCATGCAGAGGAATGCCAGTATAACACTATATAAATCACGAGCTGTCCATGTGTGACATGATATTAGATAGCCAATCCTTGAGCCTGGCCTTAACACGTCATAAGTCTCCAAGGAACTAGTAATAGCAAGCAGCCTTTTTGGGTACTTCCTTATTTTGGTAGCCAGTGTCCTTTGGCTCACTTCAGGCACCATCTTCTCCAAGACGGCCCTCAACAGCAAGGCTCTTCTCTTAAAAATGAACACACAGAGCTGGGCATGCTAACAAGGATCACAAGTCCAAAGGTAGACTTAGCTTTGTAGCAATGCCCTAAGCAATAAAGCAAGACCCTAAGCAAATTACCAAAGTCCATCTCAAAGTGTTAAAAAGGACTAGAGATGTGACTCAGTGGTGAAGTACCACTGGGATCAATCCCTGGTATCAAAAGACAAACAAAAAATACCCCTGAACACACTGGATTTAAGTAACACCAAGAATTCAATGGGTTTCTGACAGAAAATAAGAATTTTGTTTCAGGTATCTAGCAAATATCATCTTGCAAGCAATATAGAAGATTATAAAATAAATTTTGGGATTTGATACAAAGGCAACATTTCCTCTCCTCTGTGTAACTATATCCAAATTATTATTTTAAATTTCCTATGAAACCATCTCTCCTGCCCCACATTAAACACAAAACAGCAGCTGTCAGTGAAGTCTCAGCAGAAGCTAGGTGGTCTGGGACAATAAATACAATGTTGTAGACTTTGAAGCAAAGAAAACTAGGCTGTAAAGTATTCATTATGCCAATAAGATGGGTATCCTTGGGTAAATAATGACCCTTCAGAGAAAAGGAAATAAGGTATCTGAAGCCATGGTAGAATAAATGACTTCTCTGGAGTTATCCAACCAAGTATTTCAGCATATCAAATTCCAACCCATTAATTCTGACTTAAAATGCAGATCTCTTTCCACTATGCCTTTCCCTCCCTCAGAGCACAAGCATCCATATGCAATGCAAGGGGTGAGGGTAACCATATTTTACCTGCTGCCACAAATCTCTACAGCAGAAATTCTGACACAGGGAGGGAAGGTTTGCCAGGTAATCTGTGTGTCATGACACACTGGCAGCCAGTCATGTAAGCTCCATTCTGTTAATGATAACATTCCTAGGGGTATTTTCATTTTGAATATGTAGCCTTGTTCTAAAAATGTGACTGAGTTTATGTTTTAATTCATTCACTTTATCAAGCTCTTCATTTTATATAATTAATAATCTGTGTATTACTATTTTGACTTGTAAAATGGACTGTCACATGCATGGCACATTATATGCCTACCTGCTCTATGTGCTGTCAATACTACAGAGTCTGTAACAAACATAAAATTAAAAACAATAGAATTTACTCATGATGAACCTTAGAATTTAGTAGAGAGTCAATATGCATATAGCACATTGAAAAACTATGCTGAGATTATAAATACATTTCACAAATGTTCTATGCATTTTTAAGCAGCATTAATTCAGGTTACAAGACTACAAAAATATTTAAATGTCAATTTAAAAATAGTTATTTAACAATTAGGATAATATTATGCAATATATCATTTATGAACTATTAAAAAACAGAAATGCAGGATGGAATAATTCATTATGACTTGAGACAGGCATAGTAAAATTGTTAGAGTGAATGTAGAATATTCGAGTAAGCATGAGAAAGTTATACAGTGCTGTGTTTCCTAAAACACCAGGGAAGGAGAGAAATAAAAGGTCATTATTATAACTTTATCTAGATAGGAAGTTCACTTTTTTTATAAAGTAATTAAATGGGGGAAGCATCTCCTCCATCCCAAATATGTACTTTTATCCTTGCTGCTGTTTCCTTCAATACTCATTTATTCAGTTAATTCAGATAGTGATTCACCAACATTCTGGCATTCTCAAAGAGTGAGGGATAGCCTTCTCTTAAACTTTTTCATCCTATCAACTGAATGGAGCTTGAAAAAATCCTGAAAGAATGAACACAAAGGTGAAGTTGTCAATATTTACTGCTCAAGAAAACAATGTCATTCTGGGTTTCCTGGGAATCTTCAAAATAGGAATATGATGAATATAATCAGGAAATTTTTACTTTGCCAAACATCAGAAAATTCATTCTTTTGTTTAAAAAGATGCATTTGCTAACTAATGCTAAATTTATTGGGCATTATTAGAATAGCAGAAATTTTGCATAATTAGAATTCAATCATAATAATGAAAAGTAGAAGGTTTGGAAATTTTCTTAGAATGTCCTTTCTGAAAGATTCTATCCCTACAAATCACAATCACATAGGAAGCAGTCAGTAGATATCTTCAGCTATAACCATGGGTTAGGAGAGGTAAAGAGGAAAGGATAAAAAATGATCTTTGACCTTTTACTTTCCCATTTTTATGTATTAGGGAAATTTTCTCTCAGAAGTTCCCTGGTCCAAGTCAGACAAATAACAATTAGACTTAAAAACAGGATTGCCATTGACTTTATCCTTCACATTATAGCATCACTGAAATCAGGGTGTATTTCACAAGTAATAGGATGTCAAAATGTAATTGAGAGCATTTTTTCTTTCTTATACATATATAAATGCATGATACAATTCATGGTGTAGTCTTACAAATGATGAAACAATATACTTGCTACCAAACTCATTTCTTCAACAATTTACCCATCACTTCTTTCCAATTTACCTTCTGATTTTCAATGAGCAGGTTTACTAGATCACCATTATACTATAAGCATTATCCTACATAAGAGTAAGGTCCTCATTAACTCCTTTATGCTTGGATTGGGGTTGTGGCTCAGTAGTGGAGTGCTTGCCTGGCATATGTGAGGCACTGGGCTCAATCCTCAGTAACACATAAAAATAAACAAAATAAAGAAATTGTATCTATCTACAACTAATATTTTTAAAAACTCCTTTATGCTAAAATACATGTTTTACCAACCACCTCTGTTTACCTATTTCTGTCTGTGTTTTGCTTATTGTCTCATGCTAAGGCTCTATTCTAAGTGGTTGAGTTTGCTGAACAGGTGACCTCTGCATAAGGTACTAGTTATGCAATTATTTTTGTTTGCTCAGAGGCTGAATGGAGGGTATCATGTACAAATTTACAAGGAGCAATAATTTTGTTCCTTACCATCTCCATATTATATTTACTATACATTTCAAAATAAATACTACAAGAAAAATATAAAACCACACATATAGAAATAGCAAGAATTACAATTACACTATAATAAAGACTTTTCTCACTCCTAAGCTGTAAAATAGGAGATGGACTTTGCTAAATTATTGAAAAGAATTCATGCCTCAGCTTGGTTTGGTTATAACACCAAACTGACAAGTATATTCTGAATATTTTCTATTAATTTATCATTTAGATTACTATTCCTCTTTTCAACTCTTTTAACCTACAATTAAACCTATCGGGTTCTTCATTTTAGTTACTATATTTTTTCTTTTTCAAAATTTCCTTTTCTTTTCTATAGATCCACCTTCTCTAGTAAACTTTTCAATCTCAACTTGCATTTTCATAACTAGATTAGTTATCATGCTTTAATGCCTCTGTAACTCCCAAGTCTGTGTAATCCGTATCAAGACTGTTTTGGTGCTTTGAACCATTCCTGTTCTTGATTTTTTTCTCTTGGTCTTACTGTACACTTTACAATTTTTTATTGACTGTCAAGCACTCTATGTGAATGATTTTATAAAATGCCTATAGGAAAAGTAGATTCTAGATACTGTTACCTTCCACAAAAGAAAATTTAATTCTTTTCTAGAGCGAAGTCAAGTAGATGAAGAGATCAACTCAATCCCATCAGGAACAGAGATTTCTTGAGACTGAGTTTGAACAGTATTATAAAGATTGACCTGCTTGTGGTTTGTCCTCACTCTTGTGACACAGCCCTTCAACAGATTCCACTGTACCTAAGCCAGAACATCAAACTGTCAAAAGCTCCATGCAACTACTCCAGTTGCTTTTTGCTTATTTTTTATAACCTACTCAGCTTTTCTCCTTTTTCTTTACACAGCTTAAGAGTTAGAAAACACAGGAGAAAACCTAGTACAGAATGTGTCTGTATCCTTTCCTGAATCTTAACTGACTCAGCAGATCTACAAGTATTTTAGTTTCCTAGCAGTAGTTTCAGCAGAAGATTTGGTCTTCTACAAGTTACTCCATCATAGGCAAAAATGGAGGTTTTGATGTGGATTTAAAGATAACACAGGTGTTTTACCAAGCAAGGAGGTAGTCAATGAAATCAAAGGTTGAAATAAAAAAAACCTTTTTAATGTAGAGATGTCCTAAATGATATCTTATATCTGACTGTCAAATTTATCCAGCTACCTCCATGGTCAGTCATCAATGCCATTCACTTAAATATACTAGATATTTAAGATGAACCGAGCTATGTCACTCTCATCTCTCTAAATGAGTCTGAAATAATACTTTACCCTACAGACACAAGAGAGAGTCCCTCTAGCAAGTAATAAAGCATGGTAATTGTGTTGACCCCTACAGAGTTGCCAAGAAATCTACAAAAGTCCTAAGAGCTCATAACCTCCACTTCTTAGCAAACTTTTTGTGTGTGTGTGTGGTGCTGGGGAGTGAACCCATGGCCTTGTGCTTGAGAGGCAATCACTCTACCAACTGAGCTATCTCCCCAATCCAGCAAACTTTTTTTATTGTAAACAAATGGGATACTTGTTGTTTCTCTGTTTGTACATGGAGTAAAGTCATACCATTTGTGCAATCATAAATTTACATAGGGTAATGTTGTTTGATTCATTCTGTTAATTTTGCCTTCACCACCCCTCCCACCCCTCTTTTCCCTCTATACATTCCTTCCTTCCTCCATTCTTGCCACCCTCCTAAACCCTAACCCTAACACTAACACTAACCCCTCCCACCCCCATTCTATGTCATCATCTGCTTCTCAGCAAGATCAATCATTCTTTGGTTTTTTGAGATTGGCTTATCTCACTTAGCATGATGGTCTCCAATTTCATCTATTTGCCTGCAAGTCCCATAATTTTATCATTCTTCATTGTGGAGTAATATTCTATTGTATATATATGCCACAGTTTCTTTATCCATTCATCAATTGAAGGACATCTAGGTTGGTTCCACAATCTGGCTATGATGAATTGAGCAGCTTCATAGCCACATTGATGTGGCTGTATCTCTGTAGCATGCTGCTTTTAAGTCCTTTGGGTATAGGCCAAGGAGTAGGATAGCTGGGTCAAATGGTGGTTCCATTCCAAGCTTTCTGAGGAATCTCCATACTGCTTTCCAGAGTGGTTGCACTAATTTGCAACCCCACCAGCAATGTATGAATATACCTTTTTCCCCACATCCTCTCCAACACTATTGTTGCTTGTGTTCTTGATAATCACCATTCTAATTGGGGTGAGATGGAATCTTAAGATAGTTTTGATTTGCATTTCTCTTATTACTAGAGATGTTGAACATTTTTTCATATATCTGTTGATTGCTTGTACATCTTCTTCTGTGAAGTGTCTGTTCATTTCCTTAGCCCATTTGTTGACTGGATTATAGAGGTGAAAGACCTCTACAATGAGAACTACAGAACACTAAAGAAAGAAATTAAAGAAAACTTTAGAAGATGGAAAGATCTCCCATGTTCTTGGATAGGCAGAATTAATATTGTCAAAATGGCCATACTACCAAAAATGCTCTACAGATTCAATGCAATTCCAATTAAAATCCCAATGATGTACCTTACAGAAATAGAGCAAGAATTATGAAATTTATCTGGAAGAATAAGAAACCCAGAATAGTTAAAGCAATCCTTAGCAGAAAGAGCGAAGCAGGGGTTATCGTAATACCAGATCTTCAACTCTACTACAAAACAATAGTAACAAAAATGGCATGGTATTGTTACCAAAATAAAAGGTAGATCAATGGTACAGAATAGAGGACTTGGACACAAACACAAATAAATGTAATTTTCTCATACCAGACAAAGGGGCCAAAAATGTGCAATGGAGAAAAGATAGCCTCTTCAACAAATGGTGCTGGGAAAACTGGAAATCCATATGCAACAGAATGAAACTAAACCAATATCTCTCACCCTGCACAAAACTCAACTCAAAATGGATCAAGAAACTTGGAATCAGACCAGAGACCCTGCATCTTATAGAAGAAAATATTAGGTCCAAATCTTCCACTTGTCTCCTTAGGATCAGACTTCCTTAACAGGACTCCCATAGCACAAGAAATAAAAGCAAGAATGAACAACTGGGATAGATTCAAACTAAAAAGCTTTCTCTCAGCAAAGGAAACTATCAGTAATGTGAAGAGAGTGCCTACAGAGTGGGAGAAAATCTTTGCCACTTATACTTCAGATAGAGTGCTAATTTCCAGAATATATAAAGAAATCAAAAAACTCTAAACCAAGAATACAAATAATCCAATCAGCAAACTTTTTAATCATCGTCATATGGTTACTCATGCCTAACCAACTACATAGACAGCAATTCAGATTCTGGGCATACAATTTTTTTTTAAATTGGGTCCTGCCTATTTCAAAATATTTTGAAAACTGGAAACTGCTTATTGTTCATAATAACAAATAAGAATAAAATTAAGAAAGCATAACAGAAATGATTTATACCACAAACTAACAGATCAATATATATGGATTCAGTATATATTATAGCACAGTGTCTGGTTATTTGAAAGAGCAGTCAATAGCCAAATGTGGCTAATGAGTACCTGGAAGAAGTTACTACAAACTGAGTTGTGCCATAAATGTGAAATATACATTAAACTTCAATGACTTAGTAGGAAAATAATATAAAATAATTCAATAATTATAATGGTATCATAGAAAAAGAAAATAGAAATGGTAGCTGTTGGGGGAAGAAGTGAAATAAGAATTACTGATTACCTGGTACAGCTCTTCAATTTTACAAGATAAAAAGAATTCTCAGAGACAGATAATGGTGATGGCTGCAAAACAACATAAAGTATTTTCATAATAACAAACACAATAATGTTAAGTCAGTATGTATTAAGTATATTTTTAAAAAAACTAAAAACCCTTAGTTGCCTAGGACAGTTGTAATCATCTATTATCTCACAAAATTTTAACTTTAATTAAATTTTAATTGTTCTACTGATAATGTGGAAAAGATACTATGGATATATTTTAGTGAAATACATTACTAAATTAAATCCATCTTAAAAAAAACTTTTAAAAATCCATGTTCTAAAGCTCCCTAGAGCGGGCAGAAAAAGTCCTTCCCATGTATGAGTTTATTTCTGAGTGAAAAAATATAAAGGCTGTCTATTTAGCTAAATATTTTCCAAGAATCATATCAATAATGTTAGATTGGGTCTACAGAGTTGGGTAGTGGAATAATGAGTTTCAGATATTATCAAATTCAGATGTAGCAAAAGTGTAAAACATTTGAATACTCCATGTAAAAAGGAAGAGGGAGAAAAATAATAATGATAGAAACAGGAAAACCTTCATTTACATTAGTCCCATGGAAATAATTTTGATAGTTGCTATTACTTTATTTTAGATAAAATAATTTTATTTTAGACATGCAAGAAAAGCTATTTCAGAATCTACAAATTTAAAGCAAGCAGCTGTATACAGATAACAAAAGCAACAACTTGTTACACCCCAGCACCAGCATCCAAAGCAAACAGGCTAGCCCCTGAATATAATTACTTTTTAAGGTAACTGTGACCACAAAATGTGTCTCTTACATGAAGAGCTGTACATTATTTGAAAGTACTCAAATGATGTCTTGATATGAACCATACATCCCAGGGTCTTAAAGTTTTTAATTATATGGTTCCACTGTGGGGATGTGGGGATGTTTTGGGAGAAAAAATGAATAATGGAGGGGGTGGAGTGGTCCAAAATAACCACTGAATGCATTGCACTGTAGCTTTTATTTATGAGATATCCTTTTTTTATGCCAGAGTGGCTGCAAAATAAAAAAAAATTAATAAATATATTTTGTTTATAATATATAAACATTTAGATATTGGAACAGCATGATAATTTTTGAACTACAGAAATAAGTTTAGTATTGATAAAGGAAAGGGTATCACTGAGCAATATATAGTGCAGAAGACATTTCTAACACAGCTTTCTGACAACTGTTAAAGAGATTGATCAATATCATAATATTGCACAAATGTGATTTAATAAATATGGCACTGCAAAATTTCTTAACTGAAAGTTTTAATTATTTTATATGAGTACAAATTAATTTTAGTTTCTGGTGTTATTTAAACATATTCTTTTATGTGGTACATTAGAACATTCTAATTTCAGTTTGTGAAAATATCACACCATAGTTTTGCTTTGGTTTTTATTCCCCTTCAACAATTGAAGACTGAACAACACTAAATATTATGGCACTGCTTATTGGACAGAGTATGTCATCCAAATTCTCTTTGATAAACAATGAATGCTATGTTTTCTTTTATAAAATAATCACAGATGCTTAATTGCTTGTAACATGCATGTGCTGAAGATGAACTATTACTCAAACATTCACATGTCATACTTTGAGAGAAGAATAAAATATATCAAGATCATATACAGAATGAAATAATATAGGAAAGATGAATGCAAACAAGAAAATACACAATCGTAATGGTATTGGTTCTGAAATATTCTATTATTATTTTATAAGATCCAAGGTGAGGATTTTTCTTTCATAAACATTTCAGCTCCCTATTTCCTCTGCAAAATTTTGCATATTTTATGAGTATTCATTCAGTGCACAGGGACATTAAAATATTCATGTTGTGGCTCCTATAGTAGATAAGCTTGCTCAATTGCCTGAAAAACATTTTTCTTGGATATTTTCTTAACTCTCCCTCCCAAAAGAAACTCATTCAAAATAAAATAAGCCTTCTAAAAATGAAAGATGATATCAAGTTCACAACATAACAGTCAATTATTTCCAGGTTACTTAATTCATTTTCCTGATCCTCAATAGCACAGCAAAAGGCAGACTAGAATATCTTTTGAAAATGATCTTCAGATCTCACCACTCAAGGAAGCACATTTGGGTTTCCTTGATAAAGGGTCTGAAAAAGTTCTCATGTGATCTTTTCCTTCTCTTTTTATGACACTGGGACATACCATTTCACCATACACTTGACCTGACAACTGAAAAAACATACACTGCATGACAGCTGCTGGTCATGGACATGGTGGAGTTTAGCAAGGGTGACTGAGGGGAAGCTCCTGGAAATGTACTAAGGAAAAGAAGCCATGCTGCTGTAGTAAGGCAGATTTCAAGAGATAAAACATCTGTCAGAGTGCATTGAACAAAAATGAAGATGGGTTTATATGGGAAAATATATATAATTAGAAAAATAGAAAGAAGTTAGAAAGACGGACAGGACATTAGGACTTTAGAATATGGTGCCAAGAAGTTTTGGGTGTCATATGTGTTTAATTTTCACAAGAAGGTTCATAGATTTTCACACCATTTTAATATAAAAAGAGCTCTATAAATGTGTTTCTTAGTGTGACTGAGTCACTTCATCCCTATCTCCAGCACATATACAGAGACAATTATAAACTCTAGACAAAGGAACAGAAGGAATCCTACCTGAAATCACTAAAGAAGAACTAAGTCAGGACAGAGAATAGAGGTCCATTTAACACTTTGTAAAAGGCAATGTCATGGCATTGAGATGGCACAGGTTTTCCTTCCTCTTTTTGCTTGAGGAGAGGCCACAGGGTGGTGGGGGATAAATCATCTTTAAAGAAACAAGTAACCTGGGTTCACGAAGACCCAGAAAACAGAGTTAATCCCCAGATCATGAAAGTGAGAGGTAATGCCAGAAATAAGAAAACCTGATAGTGGGGACCCCAATTTTCTGGATACCTTCTGCCCACATCTCTGTCTAACAACTGAAGGAGAAATTTGTGGGCAGATTGGAAACAAATTAAAGCTAACAGAACTGAGATCTGAAGATCCATGAGGAGGAAGTTTTTGATGGCTGACCTAATGACAACTTTAGGAATCTAAACTGTTGAGGCTAAGTCAGGAACAAAACATGGCAAATGTGTCTGTGAATGCTTTGGGGATGTTTATAAAACAGGTGATCCAAGTAACTGAAAATAGCCTTATAAAAACAAATAAAAAATGAGAAATAACTCAAAATGATAGGAAATAAAAATCATATCTCAATAATTTCTGGGGTCCAACCCTAGCAGCAGTCAGGGGTCTGAAGTGGATGGGAGGCATTGGGGTGGTGGAGAAACAGCATACAGAGACACCAAGTGTTCTGAGGCTGAGTCTGAATCTTTATTGTTCACAGAGTCCTTTTGTATGTTTTTTCTTTGGTATTGATTACATCATTTCATGGTTAATACAAGGAAATGTTAAGTAAAAAATCTTCAAGAGTATAATTAATGATCTTATTCAATAAACATGTTTTTACTGTAGGATAGCTTAAATAAAAAGAAAAACAGTCCCCAGCAAGGTAGAGCACCATGCTCCATTTAGTATTAACTTCCCTGAAAGAATACGTCATTAAGTTTCTAAAGAAGTTACCCCTTCCAAGAACTCTAATGTTAGTTACTAATAGTGAAATGTTTTTTCATTACTAACAGAGAATAGAGGAATCAGCTTATTGTTAATATTTATTCTATTTCATGTACTCATTGATGAACTAAAACTTAGACATAGGAAGAATACAAATTGTACTTATTATTAACCTATTTATTTTTATTAAGTGGGAAAAATATTCTTAAACTTGATTAGAAACACTAAGAAAGCAATGAAGACCAAACACCACATCAAAGCCCAGAGGAATACCTTATCATACACCTATATGTAACTTTTAGAGAATTTGTATACTCAAAGAATTCACAGGCTTCTTACAAATTTGAGCAAACCATAATTGCTTATTTATTATTTTATCTAAGTATTAATATTAAACTTTATTGTATGTTATTTTGTGACCCAGTACCATGAAATCTCCCCAGTATTCTCTATAATCTGAATCTAAGAATATATTGATTATTAGTATTAAAAGCAACTGCACATGGAGACATGCCATGCCTATGGCCTCGAATGGGAGGATGATCTCTCAACAGAACCATGTCAAGTGTTGAATCCTCTACTCCAACAGAACCGTGTCAAGTTTTGGAGTGGTAGAAGACAGATGTGGCAAATAATAACATTGAATGTAAATGCCATAATCCATCAATCAATATACATAGTCTGTAAGATTGGATTAAAAAGGAAGACCCAATAATATGCTATCTCCAAAAGACTCTCCTCATGGGCAAAGACATTCACAAGTTAAGGTATAAGGATGGAAAACAAATATTATTCACTTGGAACTCATATACAAGGAGGCTTTAATATCCTTATATCAGATAGAGTGGAATTGAAGTCAAAGATAATCAAAGGAACAAAGAATGTCATATCATACTGCTTAAGGGAATCAGTAAGACATGCAATTATAAATATCCATACCCCCCAAAATGGAGCATCTACATATATCAAAACTTTCTCAATTTCAAGAATCAAATAAACCACAACATGATAATACTTGGTGATTTTATTACATCCCTATGAACAACTGATATATCCTCCAACCAAAAACTAAATAAAGAAGGTTTAGACATAAACAATACAATTAATAATTCAGACATAACTGACAAATAGAATATTTCATCCATTAGTGACTGAATACAACTTTTTCTCAATAGCACATGGATCCTTCACTAAAATAGATTATATTTTAAACCACAAAGCAACTCTGGGTAAAAGCAAACTATAGCTATAATACCTTGGATTATACCTGATCATAAAAGAAGGAAATGAGAAATCAATGATAAAATTGAAAAAGAGTGGCTACCCTGACAACTGAACAATAAATACTACACTATTGAATAGCTAATGGATAGCTGAAGAAATCAGGGATGAAATTAAAAATTACATAGTGGTAAATGAGAATAGCGACACAGCATATAACAATTACTGGGACACTACAAAGGAACTTCAAAGAGAAAAGATTATTTCATTGAGTTCATTTGATGAAAGAATAGAAAATTCCAACTAAATAATCTAAAATTACATCTAAAAGCCTAAGAAAAGAACAAATCTATACCAAAAAAGTATAAGACAGAAAATAATTAAAATCAGTGCCATAATCAATGAAATTGAAACAGAAAATTTAAAAAGTCAATGAAACAAGTTACTTCTTTGAAAAATTAATAAAATTAATAAGCATTTAGCCAAGCTAATGAAGAAAACAGAGAGAAAACTCAAATTACTAAAATTTATGATGAAAATGAAATATCACCACAGACACTAATGAAATGCAGATGATAGAAAATATTTTGAAAATCTATAATTTAGTAAAATAGAAAATTACAGAGATCAAAAAATTTCTAGAGAAATATGACATACACAAATTAATGTAGGAGGACACAGAAAATTAAAACACACCAATTTCAAGCAATGAAATAGAAGATGCCATCAAGAGTCTACCAAAAAAAAAAAAACAACCATGTCCAAATAGATTCTCAGTCAAGTTCTTCCAGACCTTCAAAGAAGATTTTATCCCAATATTTCTCAAATTATTCCATGAAACAGAAAAGGGGAAAACATTTCAAAACTCATTCTATTATCCTAGTTTCACCCTGATACCACAACCAGACAAAGATTCATCAAGGAGAGAAAACTCAAACTAATATCCCTGATGAATACAGATGCAAAAATTCTAAAGAAAATACTGCCAAATTCCATACAAAATCATATGAACAAGATAGAGTACTATGATCAAGTGAGTTTCATGCCAGGAATAAAAGAATGGTTCAACATACATAAATCAATAAAATAATTCATCATGTCAATATTTCAAACACAATAATCACATGATTATCAACAATAGATGAAGAAAAAGCATTTGACAGAATTCAGCATCCATTCATGCTCTATATACGAAATAAATTAGGGATAGTCAAAATATTCCTCAATATTGTAACTGCCTTATATGCTAAACCCAAGGCCACAATCGTTCTAAATGGAAAAATTTAAAATTTTTTTCTGCTAGAAATGGGAACAAGAGAGGGATGCCCTTTTTACCACTTCCATTCAACTTAGTTCTTACGAACCTCGCTGGAACAATTAAACAAAAGAAAGAAATTAAAGTGATATGATGAGGAAAAGAAGATCTTAAATTATCTCTATTTGCCAATGACATGATTCTATATTTAGAAGACCCAAAAAACCCACCAGAAGGTTTCTATAATTTATTAACAGATCATGCAAATTAACAGGATATAAAATTAATACCATAAACCAGTTGCACTCCTACATATCACAGATGAATCAGCTGAAATGAAATTAAAAAACTCTCCCATTCCTAATAGGCTCAAAAAATGCTCAGGTATCAATCTAACAAAAGAGGTGAATGAGGGGGCTGGGGAGATAGCTCAGCTGGTAGAGTGCTTGCCTCGTAAGCACAAGGCCCTGAGTTCGATTGCCAGTACCGCAAAAAAAAAAAAAAAAAAAAAGAGGTGAATGACCTCTACAACGAAAAATACAAAACATTAAAAAAAATAATTGAAGAAGAACTTAGAAGATTGAAAGATCTCCCATGTTCTTGGATAGGCAGAATTAATATGCCAAAATGTCCATACTACCAAAAGCATTATAGAGATTTAATTCAATTTCTATAAAAATTCCAATGATTTTATTCATAGAAATAGAAAGGTCAATCATGAAATTTATTTGGAAAAACAAGTGTACCTGAATAAGTAAGCAATCCTTATTAGAAAAGCAAAGCAGGAGGCAACACAATATTACACTTTGTTATACTACAGAGCTATAGTAACAAGAACAGCAAGCTATTGGCACCAAAACAGACATGAAGACAAACAGGAGAGAAAATACAGAAAAAAATATATATATAAATGCAGTTAACTCATTCTAGAAAAAGGTGCCACAAATACATGACTCTTCAGCACATGGTGCTGGGTAAACTGGATATCCATGTAGAGTAAAATTTATCCCATCCCTCAGCCTGCAGAAAACTCAACTCACTTTAGGTCGAGGACCTAGATATTATAAGAGTTTGTTTACCTTGTAGAAAAGAAAAACTGTCCACCATTTTACCCTAGGAACTGACACCCTCACCAAGATTTCTGAAGCACAAAAGGTAAAATCAAGAATCAATAAATGCATGACATCAAGCAAATATTCCTCACACAAAAGAAAATGAGAATGTGAACAGAATGCCTACAGAATGGGAGAAATCTTTGCCACTTGCACTTCAAGTAGAGCATTAAACTCTACGATATGTAAAGAACTCAAAAAATTTAACACACACACACACACACACACACACTCTACTTACATACAATAACTCAACCATTAAATGGGCAAAGGAATTTTCCATGGAAAATATTTAAAAAGTGACTAGTAGCATATGTTGCTAGTCAGCAAGTCGTGGCTAGGTTAAATCCCCTGTACCAAAAAAATAAAATTTTCATATGACTCTATGGAGTAATATCTTACATATTATTTACTGCATGTGTGTGTATGTGTATGTGTGTGTGTGTGCGTGTGTGTGTGTAACTCACTGTATAAACAGATTTAAGTACAAATTTACATGATTATCTCAACAGAAGCAGAAAAGTCTTCTGACAACATCCAGCACCGATTCATCTTTAAAACTCTAGAGGAACTAGTGTTAGAAGAAAATCTCTTCAACATTATAAGAGCTGAATATGAGAAACCCAATGTTAACAATATAGAATGGAGAAAAATTAAAGCATTTTTCTCTAAAAAACAAGAAGAAAACAAGGATATAAACTCTCACCACTCCTATTCAACTTGAAATTCAACCAGAGCAATCAGGCTATGTGTGGCATGCACACAGGAAAAAAAATTCACTTGTCTCTGTTTCATGATGATATAAACCTTAACTTAGATGATTTAAAATTTTACAATATCAAATTTATAGAGCTGATAAACAAATTTACTAAAGGAGCTAGATATAAGAACAACATACATTAATCAATAGCATTCCTATATTGTAAGAGTAAACCTGCTGCAAAAGAAATTCCAAAAAAAATCTCAATCATAGTACCCTAAAAAATACTTGGGAAAAATTATAACCTATGTGGTGAAAGACATCAACAATTAAAACCACAGAACACTGAATTTAAAAAAATGGAAGCAGATCTTAGGAGGTGGAAATACGACCCATATTCTTAAATAAGTAGGATTAATATTATCAAAATTGCCATTCTACCTACAGCAGTAAATAGACTCAATACAATCCCAATCAAAATATCAATGGCATTCTTTACAAGACACACTGACAAAATAAGAAACACAAAGGCCAACATGTATATGAAAAAAAATGTTCAAAATGTCTAGAAATCAGTGAAATGCAAGTCAAAACTACATGGAGGAGAGTCTATTATTATTGTGTCCTTCCTATTTTCCTATACCTCAATAACATTATTACATTTAAAAATAACTAGAGATTTTTATCTCACTTCACTCATAATAGCAATTTTCAAGAATGATGTGTGGTATCCACGTATCAGAGAGAACATTTGGGGGAAGATTATATATACAAGACCAGTATAACTCCACATCATGTATAGCACAAGAATGGGAAGTTATACCCCATATGTGTATAATATGTAAAATATACTCTACTGTTATGTATATCTAAAAAGAATTTTTAAGAAGATCAAAAGGAATTATGTGGGGGAAAATGTACACTTATGCAGTGTTGGTAGGATAGCAAATTAGTATATAATTCTGGAAAGGCCTATGGATATCCCTTTCAAAAGTTGGAATGGAACCACCATATGACCAAGTTGTCCCACTCCCTGATATATATCTAAATATCTAAAATCAGCATACTGTAGAGGAACAGTCACCTCAGTGTTCATAGCAACACAATTCACAATAACCAAATTACAGAACCAGCCCACATGTCCATCAACAGACTAATGGATAAAGAAAATATGGTGTTCATTCACAGTGTCATTTTACTTAGTCATACAGAAGAATGAAATGATAGCATTTGGTGGAAAATTGATGAAACTGGAGAACTTGATTCAATGTGAAATAAACCAGATTCAGAAAGTCAAAAGTAAAATATTTCTCTCCATGTGTGAATGCTAGGTGAAATAATGGAAAAAGGGGGTAATTCATTAAAAATAAAAGCATCATCTGTGGAATAGGGGAAGGGGTTATAGAAAAGGAAGGAGGATAAACGTTTGATGAATAGTTGAATAAAACAAACCAAACTCTTATGTACATATATGAATAAAGCACAGTGAATTTCAATTTTATGTATACCTATAATCACTAATTTAAACATCTATAAATAAATAGAAGATGAATCAATAGAAGTCAAACACATCATTCTCTTTTACTCTTCCTTTAATTTTTTTCTTTTATTTTGTCCTCCCCCTCAGAAACAACACATAATAGGACGTCTGCATCAGCCCTACTTAACTTTTTAAATTGCAAACCTTTTTCTACCCACTTATCTCTTCTTTGTCCCTCTTAATTAACTCTATTTTTAACTTATCTTAATATTGGTTAGTTTATAAAATGTCAGACTGCATCATTAATGCTATAGCAAAAATTAATATACAGGAAGTCAAAGATAATACCTACTGTTTGATTTTATGACAGATATGATTCATGATTACCTATGGTCTTTACTGATAGAAACTGCTATCCTTCCATTTCTGTTTATTGTACCAACCAACATTGTAGATGTCACATCAGGAAATAAGTATGTAATTTAATCCTATATGTCATATACATAAGTTTTAATTTTTATTTAGCTCCCCCAATCTGTGAGGTACCCTAAGCCTACAGGATTCCTCAATGCTTGTAGAGTAGAAGCCCTCCTTCTTCAGATCCATTTGAACAGATGGGTAGACACATAAACAATATGTGAAATCAATGAAAGAAAACATCCAAAACAAACAATATGATTCAACAATAGACTCCACTGACACTGCAGTGCAGAAAATGTCAGGTGAGGAATTTAGAATGTACACAGATAAGATGATCTAAGAGGTAAAATATGATGGAAGGAGTAAAATCAGAGAAAATACAAGAAGTGAAAGATCACTTCATTATGGAGTCAGAGATTTTGAAGAAAAATGAAGTGGTAATTCTTTTTTTTTAATATGGTGCTGTGGATCAAACCCAGTGCTTCATGCATGCTAGGCAAGTGCTCTACAACTGAGTCACAACCCCAGCCTCCATTGGTAATACTTGAAATGGAAGAATAAAACAAATTTAAAATTAAATGGAAAGCATTACCAATAGACTAGATCATTTGAAAGAATTTCAGGCAACAAAGGCAATATACATAATCTTGAAACTTACCTTGATCATGGATAAAACATGTTAAAAGACCATGAAATGAATTTTCAAGAAATATGGGATAATGTTACAAGGTGAAATCTAGTGATTTACATGGGCTCTGAGGCACAAATTAAAGAAATGCATAATATTTTTAATAAAATAATAATGAAAAAATTCCTAAATCTTAAAAGAGAAAAGGAAAATCAAATATGGGAGTCATACAAGATTCCAAATATGCAAAACTACAACAAACCCATTCCAAGGGACATGTGTTAGTCAGGGTTCTCTAGAGGAACAGAATCAACAGGATGTATGATTATAAAAGATGATTTATTAGAATTGGCTTATATGACCAGAAGCTGGATAGTCCACAATGACTGTCTGTAGCAGGAAAGCTGGAAGAACCAGAAGCTGCACAGTCCAAGACACAGAAACCCCAGAATAAGAAGGATCAACAGTGCTACCCTAGTTTAAGAACAAGGCTTCTGGAAACTACGTGGAGAATCACTATCAGAATCTGCTTTGAAAGAGTGAAGAAGGGAGAGTCTGATATCCTCAGATGATCCAAGCATTGATCAAGAACCCCTTCAAGAAGAGCCGAGCTTACATCTGCATCTGCTTCCTTGTTCTTCCAGCTTTTATTCCATCCTATTGGGTGGTACCATTCATGCTTAGGGAGGGTCTCCACTTCAGTTCACTATTCCACATTCCAATCATTCCTAGACACACCCTCATTGTCACACCCAGAGGCCTCTTAATCATTGGCATTTCTTAATCCAGTCAAGTTGACAATTCAAATTAAGCATTACAGGACATTATTATAAAAATTCTTAACTTATAGAAAAAGAACAGAATTTGAAAATCAGTTAGAAAGAAATGACTGGTCACATTTAGAAGTAAACCATTGTAGATTTCAGCTTATTTTTTTAACCCAAATGCTAAAAGCTAGGAGGGCTTGAAATATTTTACACAAAACTTTAAAGGACAATGTACACTATCCAAGAATACTATAACCAGGAAAATTAAGGTTCATATTTGAGGATAAAATAAAAACCTTCCATGATAAACAAAAGTTAAAAGAATTCACAGCTTGAAAGTTGGAACTACAAAACATATTCAATAAAATATTTTATGAAGAAGACATGGAGAAAACCATCAGAGGATGAAACTGTACTAGGAGAATGAAAGGAAAATCAAATTAAATTTTAAACTAGAAATAAATCAAAATGAAATAAAATTTATCTCTTAATAATTCTGTGCTTTTATGGGCTCAATTCATCAATCAAAAGACATAGATTGGATTAAAAACCTAGACCCAACAATATGCTGTTTCCAAGAGATTCAGCTCATAGGCAAAGACATAAAGAAGATAAATAGATGGTAAAAAATTTATCACTCACATGGATCAATAAGCAAGCAGGTGTTTATAGTCTCATGTCTGATAAAGTGGGATTCAAGCCAAAGTTAATCATAAGAGACAAAGATCATTTCATAATGCTTAAGGGAGTATGAAATAACAAGAATTAACAGTTGTAACTATTTATGCCCCAAGATTAAGCATCTACAAATTCTTCTCACTATCAAGAATCAAAAAGACCACAAGACAATAATACTCAGTGATTTTAAAAATTATCTATCATTAGATTATATAAACAAAAACTAAATAAACAATATACAGAACTAAAAACTACAATTTAGACTATATATTTATACTTATATTAATATATGTCTAACATTTCATCCATCAGTGACTGACTACAATTTCTTCTCAACAGTAGCTGTAAAATTTTCTCAAATGGACCATATTTTAGGAAACAAAGAAACTTTAGGTAATTTCAAAAAATAGATAATACCTTGCATTCTATCACCTCATAATGGAAAAATAATTGGAAATAAGGGCTGAGATAAATAAAACTTACCTAAATACCTGAAGTTTGAAAAGTTCACTAGTGAATGTTGAATGGAGAGCAGAAGAAATTAGGGGTAATATAAAAATTACATAGAGGCAAAAGAGAATAATGATGCAAAACACCATAATCTCCAGGACACTAAGAAGGCAATTTTAAGAAGAGAGTTCATAACATTGAACTTTCAGTATATCAAAATAACTTCACACATCAAAAAAAAAAACCCTGAAAGACTCCAAATAAATAATCTCACATTACATCTTATAACCCCAATACAAACAACAAAAAAATCAACACAGAAATCAGTATAACACAGGAAATATTTAAAATCAGAGTCAAAAATCAAAGAAATTGAGATTTAAAAAAATTTTTTTTAAATCAATAAATCAAAAATTTGGTTCTCTGAAAAAATAAGTAAAATTGATTAACACTTAACCAAGCTAACCAAGAGAGGAAAAGTTAATTTATTAAACTCTGTGATGAAAAAGGAAATATCACTACATGTACTACTGAAATACAGAGGATAATCAAAAGCTATTTTGAGAATTTATATTTCAATGAGATAGAAAATCTTGAAGATGTTGACAAATAGCTAAAGACATATGACATACACTAATTGAACCAGGACTACATAAAAAATGTGAACAGATCAATTTCATGTAATGAAATTGAAGATGCCATCAAAAGACTACCAACTAAGAAAATCCCAGGACCAGGAGGATTCTCAGATGAGTAACATCAAACTTTTAAGAATTCATACCAAACCTCCTTAAATTATTCTACAGAAAAGAATATAAGGGAACTCCTTGAAACACATTCTATGTAGTTTATATCACCATGATATGAAAATGAGACAAAGACATATTAAGGAAAGTGCGGGGGCATCCGGAATTCCATCCAATGCTTGACAAAGATCCTCTGGAGGATGATTGCAAAGGCTCATCCTAAAAGGAATTGCCGGATGTTTTGCTCTGATTCATGGTGTTTTCTCTGATAATATATTACTCATTTCAGTCTGAATGGATTGCTTAAGGGGATGAAGGGAATACAACAAAAATCCAGAAAATATTACCTACAATCTGAAAAACAATGGGTCTTTACCACTAACAAAATTAAAAATAATTTTGCAACCATACAATGAGTCCCTGAAAGCCTCTGGAGAAAATAGTTGTAGATCTGCCTTTGTCTCCAACAGGCTGGTTAAATTTTAACGATGGTTTTGTTCATGTGTGGTGGTGAGGTAAGAGAATAAGGTTTCACAACATTCCTTCCTTCCTACTAAGAATATGTCACCCCTATAATAAACATTGGTACACAATTACAATTGGGACCACTGCCCTCCTGTACCCCTTAACTCAGTAATTCAGGTATTAACCAGATGGACCTAGTAGAGATAGTCACATGAGATTCCTTGTCTATTGTTTTAACCACGAGAATATTAAGAATAGTTTTAGGTCACATAGAGTTTAGATATTAAGAAAGTAAATATTGTATTAGTTCACCGAGGTAGTTAGATATTCTTAAAACAATTGTGAATAGGTAAGAATAATCTGTAAGGTTACTGTTTTCTCATAATTTTCTGTTCCTTGTTAAAAACAATTTCTGCCTATGCTTTGAAAACTTCTTTAATATTAACCACAAGATTGTCATTATAGCCTGAAGAAAAATGTATATAAACCCAGCCTTCCCCAGAATAAAGTGGGATTGATTGCACCAGAACTAGAGTCTGTGGCTTTCATTCTCCATCCATCGCCGACACTGTCTCCCCGCGCCCTGTTTACCGGTGTGGAACCCATGAATTCCTGCTAGGGCTGGACCCCGGCAAGTGGCGCCCAACGTGGGGCACTCTGGTAAACTCCCCATTTATTATTAATTTCTTTCCTTTTTGAGACAGCTAGGATCCTGCCTGGGGTGCCGCGGACCCCTCGGTAGAGAAGGCCGAGAAAGGATAGGCAGGGATAGACAGAACAGCTACCATGGGAGGTAGTGAAAGCAAAGAAAGAGCATTATTTATTGATATTGCTAAGCACGTATTAACTAAAAGAGTAACGCAAGTAAGAACAGCTCAATTAAAAAGATTTTTTTCATTTTGTGCAAGAATGTGCCCCTTGGTTTCCTGAACAAGGTACTTTAGATGTTAAAACCTGGAAAAAGGTAGGTGATGCTATGCATGCACATCATAGATTATATGGCAATGAAAGAGTCCCCGCTGATGCTTTTGCATTGTGGAATCTTTTTAGGGACTGCTTAGACCCTAGACATGAAAGTGAGCAGATAAGTAAAAGGGTAAGATCACCAGACGAAATGTCAGAAAAGGAGACTTTGCTGACAGCCTCAGTTAAAAAATATACAGAGGAAACTCAGAGTGAAAGTGAAAGTGAATCAGAGGATGATGAAGACAGCAAAAGGGAGAAAGGTCTACCTGATCAGCTCTCCCCGTCTGATGAGGAGGACTTGGAAGAAGCCGCTTTCAGATATCATAATGAGGATCCACCTTTGGTGGCTCCTGTTGTGCCGGCCCTTCCTAAACCCCCAGATAAAATAAAAAGGAAAGTCCAAAAAGTAGGATTTCTAGGTGCTGTTCGTGAGGCACAAAAACAGGGAGATGTTAGTATTTGTTGCCCCATAGTATGGGCTATAGATGAGGGAGGAGAGCCTCATTGGGAGCCTCTCTCTTTTAAAATATTAAAAGAACTAAAAACAGCTGTAAAAGATTTAGGACCTACTTCCCCTTATACTCTGCAGCTAGTGGAGAATGTGAGCTCACAGTGGCTGACGCCTTTTGATTGGCAACAAACCGCAAAGTCGTGTTTAACACCAGGGCAATATTTACTTTGGAAAACAGAATATGAAGAATTAGCAAAAGCCTCTGTACAATTACAGATGGACAGAAGAAGAAATAGAATAACCTTAGGACAGTTAACAGGAACAGGGGATTGGCTTACTCCTGCAGAACAAATTAAACTTCCTAGAAAGGTTTTAGAGGAAATTTCTAAATTTGCTCAGTTGGCATGGAGGCGATTGCCTTCTGCTGATGCTCCTACAACCTTTCTTAGTAATATTAAACAAGGTAGCATGGAACCTTATGAAGATTATTTAGCAAAATTAGAGGAAAATATTTCTAAAATCATTTCTAATTCAGAAGCGGCTGAAATATTACTGAAGCAATTGGCTTTTGAAAATGCTAATCCTACTTGCCAGGCTCTATTAAGACCAATTAGAAGAACTGGCTCTCTTTCAGACTATATTAAAACCTGTATGGACAGTAGCCCAGCTCATATTCAAGGAAGGGCTATGGCTGCTGCCTTACAAGGAAAAACTTATTCACAATATCTTAAAGGTATTAATCAAAATGTTAATGCTTCTAGGACTGCCAGTTTTTCTGGCAAGCCTCAAGGTAATTGTTTTTCTTGTGGACAACTTGGGCATTTTGCTAAGGATTGTCCTAATCTTAAGAATCCAATTGTGCCAGCTCCAGTGGCCCCTCAAAATACTGCTGGGGGAACTGGAGCTCCTCCTAAAACAATTTGTCCTAAATGTCAAAAAGGATTTCATTGGGTTCGTGAATGTAGATTCAGATTTCATAAAGATGGTCATTTGCTTAATGGACTAGGACATGGAGGTTCAAACATGCTTCCTATAAAACAGTCAAGGCAAAATTATCCAGGATTTCAAGTCAATGAATCTTATCCAAAAAACGGAATGAGGGGCCTTCACCAGGCCCCTCTAAACAATTGGGGATCCCCCAATCCATTTGTAGGACAACAATTAATGACCTGGCCAGAGGAACCCCAGGAAGTGCAGGATTAGATCTGCCTTCCTCTCAGCATTTAATTATTACTCCAGAATCAGAGGTTACTTTAATCCCAACAGGCATATTTGGCCCTTTGCCTGAGGGACATATGGGCCTAATAATAGGAAGAAGTTCTATAGCAAAAGCAGGGATCCAGGTAATACCTGGTGTAGTAGATTCAGATTATTTAGGAGAAATAAAAATTATGGTCTATCCCCCATATAAGACAATACAGATTTTTCCTCAACAGAGAATTGCTCAGTTATTATTAATACCCTATCTTAAACTTCCAAATCAAGTACTAGCCCCAGAAAGGAATGGGGTTTTGGATCAACTAATACTGTGGCCTGGGTACAAAAAATTACAGAACAAAGACCTATGAAAGCTATAGAAATAAATGGCAAAAGATTTAAAGGACTGCTAGACACAGAAGCAGACGTAACTTATATTGCAGCTCATGATTGGCCTCCTAGCTGGCCAACTACTAAATCCCCTTCTACTTTTGTGGGGCTAGGATTAGCCTCCAATGTGGCAAAAAGCTCTGTTATGTTACATTGGAGAGACAAAGAGAAAACTTGGACTTTTCAACCGTATGTTATTCCTTCTCTCCCCTTTACATTATGGGGAAGAGATTTAATGGAACAACTCAATATTACTTTAACTGATGAACAGGAGGAAAGTACACATTTTTCATAGGGGCCTCTGTTAGCAGGCAGGCTGACCCAATTATCTGGAAGGACAATCAACCAGTATGGGGGGAACAGTGGCCCTTATCAAAAGAAAAACTCAAAGCAGCCACAAAATTAGTACAGGAACAATTACAGTTAGGACATATAGAGCCATGTAATAGTCCATGAAATACACCTATATTTGTTATAAAGAAAAAATCAGGAAAATGGAGATTACTGCAGGATCTAAGAGCAATTAATAATACAATGGAGACTATGGGGGCACTTCAGCCTGGCCTCCCTTCTACTGTGGCTGTCCCTAAAGGCTATCATATTATAGTCATTGATTTACAAGATTGCTTCTTTACTATCGCTTTAGCTAAACTAGATAGATGGCGTTTTGCTTTTAGCTTACCATCTCCTAACTTACAAAGGCCTTATCAAAGATTTCAATGGAAAGTATTACCTCAAGGAATGAAAAATAGTCCTACATTATGTCAAAATTTTGTAGATCAAGCTTTAATTAATTGTAGACAAAAGTATCCAGACTGCTATATGATTCACTATATGGATGATATATTGATTGCACATTCTCAAAGCCATTTGTTACAAATAATATTACAGGATTTGATTAAAGATTTACAGAGGTGGGGTCTGATAGAGGCTCCTGAAAAAATTCAACAAGAACCTCCTTATAATTATCTAGGAAGAACTATAAAAACAGATTGTGTCAGCTCTCAAAAGTTACAAATTCGAAAAGACAAACTATTAGCGTTAAATGATTTTCAAAAATTATTGGGAGATATAAATTGGATTAGACCTTATTTAAAACTCTCAACTAATGATTTAAAACCTTTGTTTGAAATACTAAAGGGTGATTCAGATCCTAACTCAAGTAGAATATTAACTAAAGAAGGAGAACAAGCCTTACAAGTTGTTGAAACTGCAATTCAAAAACATTACTTGCAACAAGTCAATTATAACTTGCCGTGGGTTTTTATTGTGCTAAAAATGAAACATACTCCAACAGGTTGTTTATGGCAAAATGATCCACTTGAATGGATACACTTACCAGTATCAGGAAAGAAAATATTAATGTCTTATCCTACTATGGTAGCTTCTTTGGTATTAAAGGCTAGATTTAGAAGTAAAGAATTGTTTGCTTGTGAAATGCATGAAATAATTATTCCTTACACAAGAGAACAATTTGACCAATTATTACAAATTGATGATCAATGGGCTATTGCATTTCTAAATTTTAAGGAAAAATTTCTTTCCACTTGCCCAATAATCCTTTACTACATTTTTTCTTCAAACAGAAATAATATTTCCTAAATGGTGCTCCTCAACTCCAATTAACAATGCTATGTTAATATTTACAGATGGGTCATCAAATGGAAAAGCAGTTACAATAATTAATTCTCAACCCACAGTTCTATGGACACAAGAAACTTCTGCACAAAGAACTGAATTAGAAGCAGTCATCTATGCTTTCAAGACTGTTGCTCAACACTTTAACTTGTACACAGACTCACTATACATTGTTAAAATGTTTCCAACCATAGAAACAGCTACGCTCTCCTTTTTGTCTAAAATTATACATAGGTTACAAGAACTTCAATATTTAATTCATAACAGAACTTCACATTTCTTTATAGGTCATATTCGGGGACATTCTGGATTACCTGGTCCCCTTGCTCAGGGGAATACCCATGCTGATCACTTAACTAAAAATTTTATTTTAACAGCTATAGAAGAAGCTATTATATCACACAAAAATCATCATCAAAATTCATCTGCCTTACAAAAACAATTTCATATTTCTAGAGAAGAAGCTAGAACTATTGTTAAAAATTTTCATGTTTGTACTAAATTTATTCCTTCTCCACAGATGGGAGTTAATCCTCGAGGACTTTTACCTAATGTCTTATGGCAAATGGATGTAACTCATATATCAGAATTTGGAAAATTGTCTTATGTTCATGTTACAGTTGATACCTTTTCTCATGTTACTGTGGCCTCAGCCAGAACTGGGGAAGCCTACAAGGATGTGATTCAACATTTATTCCTTTGTTTTTCTGTTTTAGGAATGCCTAAAAAATTAAAAACTAATAATGCTCCTGCTTATACATCAAAACCATTTAAAGATTTCTGTTCCAGGTTTAATATTTCTCATTCTACAGGAATTCCTTATAATCCACAAGGACAAGCAATTGTAGAAAGGAGCCACCAAAGATTAAAAATACAAATAAATAAGCTAAAGGAGGGAGAGCTTAAATACTCTTCCCCACATCATATTTTACAACATGCTTTATTTGTTTTAAATCATCTAAATACTGATAAGGAGGGAAATACTGCAATGATGAGACATTGGGAAAGTAAAAGGTCAAAACAAAGTTTAGTAAAATGGAAAGATTTATTATCTGGTAAATGGAGAGGACCTGATGTCTTACTGACACTCGGTCGAGGCTATGCTTGTGTATTTCCACAGGATGTTGAAACACCTTTGTGGATTCCAGACAGATTAATACATCACTACAATGAGCCCTATTCAAAGGAGGAAGAACAAAGAGTATTGGATCCCTTATCAACCCAATCAGACAGACAAAAATGGGCTAGTATTTAAGATGAGACGGTTGCGTCTTGCACAATCATCCGCAACTCGCAACTCAGACCTGCTGACTTGGGGACAAGTGAAACGCCTGACTGCCTCTGCTGAACACATGGTGAACAGCTCTGGAAAACCTAAAACCCCAGAGGCTTTGTTTTTTTGCATTGATTGCTCTCATTTTGACTCAGGTACTGCCTATTCATGCTTATGATAATGAAGGGAAAGCTTACTGGACCTATTTTCCAAATCCTCCCTTACTGCATCCAACTACTTGGAGCAGATCTAATATTAAAGTATTTACTAATGAGCCTCAACTACTTGGAGGGATTGCAGATTCTTTAATACCACATAAAATAACATTTACAATTACTTTTCATGGAATTACTGAAGAGACTCCAATGTGCTTTAGTACAGATAATCTACATGTGCCATTGGGATGTCTCCCTTTAAGTTATAGGACTTACATTACTGATTCTCCAGGAGAAGAAGACAATGAAAGAGATATATGGTCCCTAGAGATAACCTCACTTGGATATGCTAATTATAATGATACAAATATTTCAGTGTCTTTACCGTCTCCTTTTAAACCGTGTGACAACTTTAACAGTCGTAAAGACAGATCTTGGAATCTACTCAATTTAGAAACAGATTTCCCAAAATGGTTTGAATGTGGTTTTCATCATACTGCACTACAGTTTAAGCCACAAGGCTCTGCTACTACTATTACAGATTATTCTGTGTCTTTTCCTGATTTTGATTATAAACTTTGGTTAAAGATAAGATGAAATAAAACAGTACATTTTAATTTTAACCCTTTTCATACCAATGAGCCTATTCATAGATGGTTTACTCCTGGATGGGTAACACCCATCTATCGGAGTGACCTTATAAATGGTAAATTCTCTTACTTTCCTGACTTGTATAAACTATTAGTAGCTACTAATATAGTATTACTACAAAGACCTAAGTTAAGTAAACCTAATGTCTTTGCAGTACGTGCTTGTATAAATGCTCCTCATGCTATTCTTATGTCTACCATAAATAATTTCAATATCACTAAAAATAAGGAAGCTTATAACATTTATTGTCATGATTGTGTTCTTACTAATTGTATTAATTCAACCATGTCTAAAGATTTAAAGGTGTTTTTAATTGTACATCAGCCTAATTATGTTATATTGCCAGTTAATCTTACAAAATCTTGGTATGATGATCCAGGTGTTGAAATTTTAAAAGCAGTTAATGAACTTTTAAGACCAAAAAGATTTGTTGCAGCTTTGATCCTAGGAATAACAGCTTTAATCAGTATAATCACTTCCTTAGCTCTTTCGACCACAGCGCTTGTACAGGAAATTCATACCGCTTCACATGTAAATGATTTATCTCATAATATCTCTGTGGCTTTAGCAGCACAAGAACAAATTGATAAAAAATTAGAAACTAGAATTAATGCTCTTGAAGAAGCTATTCTCTTTATGGGAAATGAGATTCAAAATATTCAAACTAGAATGACCACTAGATGTCATGCTAACTTTAAATAGATTTGTATTACTCCTTTAAAGGTTGATAATAATACTAATTGGGAAAAAGTTACAACTCACCTTAGAGGAGTTTGGAATAATACTAATATAGCACCAGATATCAATGCTTTACAACTGCAAATAAGAATGTTGAGTCAGGCTCATCTCTCGGTTGTTCCAGCAGATAATTTGGCCTCCCAAATATTTCATAATATAAAAACAACTATATTTAATAGTACATTCCTAAATACAATATTACAATATGGCTTGATTGAAGTATGTATTTTAATTTTAATTCTTTGTCTTCCAGTCGTCCTCCGAGTAATCCTCAGACTAGTCAAGAAAATAAAAATTCAAGAAGGCCTCTTCACTTTACAAAATAAGAAAGGGGGAGCTGCGGGGGCATCCGGAATTCCATCCAGTGCTTGACAAAGATCCTCTGGAGGATGATTGCAAAGGCTCATCCTAAAAGGAATTGCCGGATGTTTTGCTCTGATGCATGGTGTTTTCTCTGATAATATATTACTCATTTCAGTCTGAATGGATTGCTTAAGGGGATGAAGGGAATACAACAAAAAATCCAGAAAATATTACCTACAATCTGAAAAACAATGGGTCTTTACCACTAACAAAATTAAAAATAATTTTGCAACCATACAATGAGTCCCTGAAAGCCTCTGGAGAAAATAGTTGTAGATCTGCCTTTGTCTCCAACAGGCTGGTTAAATTTTAAAGATGGTTTTGTTCATGTGTGGTGGTGAGGTAAGAGAATAAGGTTTCACAACATTCCTTCCTTCCTACTAAGAATATGTCACCCCTATAATAAATGTTGGTACACAATTACAATTGGGACCGCTGCCCTCCTGTACCCCTTAACTCAGTAATTCAGATATTAACCAGATGGACCTAGTAGAGATAGTCACATGAGATTCCTTGTCTATTGTTTTAACCACGAGAATATTAAGAATAGTTTTAGGTCACATAGAGTTTAGATATTAAGAAAGTAAATATTGTATTAGCTCACCGAGGTAGTTAGATATTCTTAAAACAATTGTGAATAGGTAAGGATAATCTGTAAGGTTACTGTTTTCTCATAATTTTCTGTTCCTTGTTAAAAACAATTTCTGCCTATGCTTTGAAAACTTCTTTAATATTAACCACAAGATTGTCATTATAGCCTGAAGAAAAATGTATATAAACCCAGCCTTCCCCAGAATAAAGTGGGATTGATTGCACCAGAACTAGAGTCTGTGGCTTTCATTCTCCATCCATAGCTGACGCTGTCTCCCTGCGCCCCGTTTACCGGTGTGGAACCCATGAATTCCTGCTAGGGCTGGACCCCCGCAGGAAATAAAACTTTATACCAATATTCTTGATGAACATAGATAAAAGATTCTCAATAAAATACTAGCAAATTCCATAAAAAAATTAAAATGTATACACCATGATTAAATGGAGTTCTTCCCAGGGCTGTAAGTTTCTTTTAACATATGGAAATCAATATACATAATCCATCACATCAATAGACTTAAAGATGGGAATCACATGATTATCTCAAGAGCTGCAGGAAAAGCATTTGGCAAAATGCATTATACATTCGTGATTAAAACTCTAGAAAAAATAGGGAGAGAAGGAACGTACCTCGACATTGTAAAAGCTGTATACACCAACCCCACAGCCAACAGCATTCTAAACAGAGAATAACTGAAATCATTTCCTCTAAAAAGAGGACAAGAAAGGTATACTCACTTTACAATCTATTAAGCATAGTCCTAGAATACCTACTCAAAACAATTAGGCAAATGTAAGAAATTGAAGAATCACAGGAAAAGAAGTGCTAAATCTATCCCTCTTTGCTAACACCATGATCCTAGATTTACAAGACCCCCAAAAATCCACCAGAAAACTTGTAGAACTCATAAATTAAATCAGAAAATTATCAAGATTCAAAATTTACACTCATAAATCAATTGTACACCTATACTCCAAGACAAATCAGTTAAAAGATAAATTAAGAAAACACCCATTTACAATAACCCCTCAAATAGAAATAAATTCAATACTGGAATCAATCTATCAAAAGCAGTGAAAGACCTCTATAGTGAAAAAAAAAAACACTAAATAAAGAAATTGAGGAAAACCTCAGAAGATGGAAGAACCTCTCATGTTACTGGATATGCAAAATTATTATTGCCAAAATGGCCATAGTAGCAAAAGCACTATTCAGACAGTGAAAAGTCCTTCAAAATTCCAATGACCTTCTTCATGGAAATAAAAAATAGCGATCATAAAATTAAATTGTAAAAATAAGAAGCCCAGAATAGCTAAAGCAATCCTTAGCAAGAAAAGTGAAGCAGGAGGTATCATAATACCAGCCTTTATACTCTAGAGCTATAGTAATAAAACAGCATGGTATTGGCACCAAAAGAGACAAGAGACCAATGGATTAGAATAAAAGGCACAGAGACAAACCCACATGAATATAGTTATCTCATACTAAACAAAGGCTCCAAAAACATGCATTGGAGAACAGATAGCCTCTTCAACAAATGGTGCTGGAAAAATTGGAAATTCAAATGTAATATATTGAAAGTTAACCCTATCTCTCACCGTACACAAAAGTCAACTCAATGTGGATCAAGGGCATAGTACTGGATCAGCAATACTACACACACTAGAAAAAAAATGTTAGACCAACAATGCAACATATTGTTATGGAAACTGACTCCTCAAAAATATACTTCAAACACAAAAATTAAAGTAAAAAAACAAGGGCTGGGGATATAGCTTAGTTGGTAGAGTGCTTACCTAGCAAGCATAAGGCCCTGGGTTCCATTTCCAGTACCACAAAATAAATAAATAAGCAAATCAAGACAAAAAAAAAAAAAAAAAAACCTTTGCTATGTGCTCCTCAGATAGGGTGTTAATTTCCAGGACAAACAATAATTCAAAGCTTAATATAAAAAAATCAATAAATGTGCAAAGGAATTGATGAGACACTTTACAGAAGAGGAAATACAAATGGGAAACAAATATGTGAAAAAATGTTCAACCTCTCTTGCTATTAGAATAATGCAAATTAAAACATCTCAGCAGAGGGTAGAAAGTCTAAAAGTTTAATTAAGGGTGGTATCTTCAAAATAAATCAAGATTGAAGAGAAGTAAACAATTAAAATACACAAACATTTATCGCTCATGAATTTCTCAAATTTTGACTGCATAAATGACAAAAAAATCCTCAAAGAGTAAAAAATATTTCTTAAATATAGGCAGAGATGCAATGGTGAAAAAAATTTAATTAAAATATTTAATGTGTTTGAAATCTATTTATTTTGTATTTTAACATAAAAAGCCCTAAATTGATATTTACTTCAGTGATTAAACTCAACTCTTTCATTCAGAAAACAAACACTGAACATCTACCAGATGCCAAGATTTGCAATAACTAATTTTGCCACAAATGTCACCACTTAATTTCAGAGTGAGATAACATTTTGTTTTAAACCTAAATAGTAATGTCACACTCCACATAACTATGCTTTGGGAGAAAATACCCTGTATGATCAATGGAGATTTTGGAAATTTATATTTCCTGGAACTGTGGGAGATGTCTGAAGTTTCTGGAAGTTCATAGTTGTGATGATTGTATATAGGTGAAATTGCCAAAAAGCACATTTCTCAGATTATATCCCATCTTTAAGTGAAACATGATTGCATATAGTACATTAAAGGGATATTATGAATAAGTTCACTGAAATTTTAAGAAATATGAAATTTTATATAAAGCTCATTTACCTGTTTAAACTTATTTCTTGTAGTATTTAATTCTGTATCAAATTTTGCAACAGGTATTTCAAGTTTCTTTTTCACTTCTTTATTAACTTCATTTTCATTTTCTTTTAACTGGTTTTTATTTTGTTCAAAAAATAATCACTTCTCTTTTGTTAAGGCACATCTACAGTAAGAGGAGTTTATCTTTCAATTGATTTTTCTAGATAAAAAATGACTTTATTCAACTTTTATGTTTCTTTTATGGTAGCACTTTTGACTTAGCTTGTTGAGAATTATATATTTTACAAACAACTCAAAATCCCCTTTGGAACAAGGCTGAACTTAATATTTAATCCAATAATTAAGAATATGATCTTTTCAACAAAGAAATAAGAAAATTAATTAATAAACTAGAGTGAATTTGAATAAAATAATCAGTAATCCCTTTCCATTTTATTTTCAAATAAATGTTAATATTAAAACTGTAAATAAGGGTCTAGTTCAGCACTAGCATATCTACTTAGTTGAAGCAATCCCTGTGTTTGATCCCAAACATGAGAAGAAAAACTATAAGTGTTTAAAAACATGTTTCTGGGCAGTGAAAAATACCTATTTTATTATCTTTAGGAGAACTTTAAATTATCATGAACTTTCTTGAATACAATTTAGAAATCTTGATCAAATACCTTTTTTTAAAAGTTTCTCTAATCAAATAATTCTACAAAGAAAATGTATTGAGAGTAAAAAATTACAGAAAATTATTTTTTTCTAAATGGCATTCCTTGAAACATTGACTATACCACAAGAAGCAAAAATATTAATAAAAAAACACCCAACTATCTATTATTTATATAATTAGTTCCTAGTCAGGTGTGGTGGCGCATTCCTCTCATTTAAGGAACTAGGGAAGCTTAGACAGGAGTATCTCAAGTTCAAAATTAGTCTCAACAACTTAGTATCCCAAACCAAAATTAAATAAATAAATAATTCCTATAAGATAGCATTCTCTACACCCTCTAAAGTGGGATTGGGAAGAATATGCCTTCAATTCTTAGAAGTAATGATTGTGTTATTCACTAGAATGTTATATTCCACTTGAGTAAAATGCTTTCTCTTTTGCCAAATTCCAAAAAAAAAGTGAGCAGTTAAAAACATTCTCCCATGAACCAGTAGTATAAAGGAAAGACTTCCACCCCTTCTTTTAATGTAGCATATCACACCTCAAATTTTGGAGTTGTTTCCAATTTCCATTTTCTTGTGCAATCTTTGATGTTACTATTTTTTTCAGAATACTCCTTTTTAAGATCACAAAACTCATTTTCCAGTTTTGCAGATTTTTTCTTTATGTAGTGAATACTGGGAGCAGTGAATATTTTTAGTTTTTTTATTATGTGAAATGACAAATATGCATTCAGATATTTCAATTGGATAACAGAATCTGTATAAGGAATAAACCACTAATAATATGTAATTTGCATATATGAATGTCTGTATATTTTCATTATTTGTACACTGAAAAAATGTACAGTACCTAAAAAGTGTACTATTTTCTGTATATCAAACAGATGTTATAAGACCCAATCTCTTGTTTAGCTTAAAGTCTCATGGATGTGCTCTACTGTGTCCAATAAACCTTGTCTCCTTAGGAAATACTTCTGATTACCCAAAACTTAAAATATCCACTTCCTGGAGAAAGTGGATGTTCAACACAAAGAAATGAATCAAAGATTCTTCCACAAATCCACCTAGTCAATATGAATGAACCAATTCTCAGAAACAAAATTTAAAAACGTATAATAAACATAAATACACACTGTTTACTATTTTCTACCTTATAAAAATAACTTTTAAGCAACTACTGTTCATCATTAATGGTTTCCAAAGTGAGTGATAATTTTTACACTTTTATCTCTGATCACCCTGCTCCTTATCTGAATATTTTTATCCAAAATTTTGACAAATTTCTTTTCTACTCTAAGACTCAGTGTGCTTCATGCACTTTTACTTGATGTGTGCTCTAGTTCTCACAATAAAAAGTGTTTCTTAACTCAAGCCAACATTATCACTTTTTCTACTGTATACTTATGATTTATACTGCACTGTTTTTGTCAGTCCCTTTTGCTTGTGAAGAGATTATCTTCTAAGTCATCTATGTGAAAATAGTGTTTATTTGACTCAATTATTTTTGATTTACTTGTAAGTGTTATGTAGATAAATGATGTTAGACATAATGTCCAGCACTAATACCTGAGCAGAGAAATAAAAACTGAGGTTACCAGTCAGTGGGTAGGAAAGGATAAGAGCTTGAAAAACTTTAGCAACTGAGGAAGATGATTATTAAAGGGGGTCTATATTTTTCTAAATATATAGGGCTATGTGAAGAGTAATGCCAGAGGAAAGAGTAGAGGGAGGAAAGGAATAAGATAACTAGGCAGCAATCATAAGAAAGAATTATAGTAAATGTAAATTGCTTTGATATTATTGTTCTAAACAGTGGTTCATGTCATATTTGCATTGGAAGTAGATCACCCAGAATGTGGGCAGATGAAAATGAAGGGCATATGCATGCATCAGTTCACACCTGAACTAAGGGAATAGTTCCAGAACATTTGGGATACAAAATTTTCAGTAACCCAGTGAGGAATAAAGTTTTATTTAATGAGTAAAAAAAATTCTGGGTCTCTGGAAATTATTTTCTGCTCATTACTGTACAAATGATAAAATTGTTTTACATTTTACAAATAAAATGTAAAATTTAGCACCTGAGCTGTTTAAGTTGCTTGTGTTTTTCATGTGATTTTCCTTTTAAATATCTTCTTATTTTCAGTGAAATAATTTCGGTATTTTCTCTGAACAAATTGGATAAAATAATTTTACATGATCATAAACTTTAAAGAGAAGGCTGGCAGTCAATCTCAGTGGTAAAGCAACAACTGCTCAGTATGTGAAAAGGCTGGTTTCAATCCTCCCCTCAAGGGGAAAGACAAAACCTGTTACCTAAAGTACAACATATATTCACTGCAATTACTCAATAGGTTGGGTCTTATACCAGAAATAAACTAAATTATTTTAAGAGATGTCATCTCTACATTTCCCAAATTAAACCCTATCTTCTGCTGGGACTATAGTTTTCCTCACTTCCTGTCTTTGTAATAAGAAATTGTTAAACTATATTATTTTAAAAAGATTACATTCGGAAAATTTTCCTTTGAGAATCCAAAAATGGTGAAGAGATTACACTGGGACACTTAAGACATAGAAAATCTGAGAAAAAGTTCCAATTTAAAAAAATTTTTCTTATGCAGCAATTTATCATTTAAGAAAACAATAATACCATTATTGACATTGGGCTTCTGGAGGATAATTCCACTAATTAAATTTGGGAAAAAATAGAAATATGGAAATATGGAAACTGCCAGTATTTCCAAAGTTTTCAAGTAACTTTCCACAGATGATATACTTTAAAATTTACCTAATTTGAGCATCCTTGTTTCCTTCTTAGATTTTGATTTATATGGAGGAAAATCTCTGACCTGATGGTAGGGTTCTTGTGCTTGGAGACAAGATATTACATAAATGGAGTATATTTAATCCAGTACCAAGTTAATAATATAAAATAATCATAGAAGACTATTACCTTGCAGGAAGCATTGAGTCCTGAAAAGCAAAGGAAATATACATGCTGCAACACCGGACTATATAAAAAACCACCCTTATCTTCCCACTCAATAATTCTCCCAGTGGTTACATATAATAAACATGATTTTAACTTTGGGGTTTCTCTGTTTCTTAAGGACTTTTTGTTGAATACAGTCATATGTCTAAAATGTGCTAAATAAAAACTGGGAATATAAGTTTAGTAAAACTTGCAATTAAGTTTCCAATGTTAAGATGGGTTACTATGACCATAAACACATAGGTACAGGATACATATACCAATGGAAAAATACAGAAGGCTGGTGAGCACAGTTATCTGTACTAAGAGGAATAAAAATTTCCAAAAGTTCAATATGAAAGCTGAAATAAAACATACCTGAACATATCTTCCATGAAACTGATCAGAAATTAATCCTTCATTATAAGTACAGAACCTCTATTTGTCCTACAATTTTATAAGTTCAAATTTGTGATGAGATTTCAGAAAAAGGTATACTTAACCTCTCATCAGTTTTTTAAATTAATTAGCTGAGATATATGTTTTTAGAATAACAGCTAATAAATTTTTGTGTTTTTCATTCCCATGTGGGAAACTGGTGCATATTTTTTTCCTGTATCCTCTGGCATAACCAACATCAACTCTCTCTTTCCACTCTTTTGCAAAGATACATGTCCCACACAAGAAATAATGTATAATGAAACATAAAGTATTGAGATATGGCAATCCAAAGGAAAAAGGGACCTGAAAGATTTTCGAATTATTATCAATAAACTTTGTATTTCAGTCATTGGTATAAACTCTAAGAGTAACAGTCCTGTTATTCAAGGAATAAACTTCATAAAAACATCAAGTTGAAAAATGAGTCTGCTGTGGCCTATCTTGACAGCTTATCAAAAATAAAATATAGGGCTGGCAAGATAGCTCAGTTGGTAGAGTTCTTGCCTTACAATCACAAGGTCCTGGGTTCAATCCCCAGCAATGCACAATCAATCAATCAATCAATCAATAAAATATAAAAGTATTTTAATAAAAGGGATGGCTGATCAAAAAGTTAGGTATCTTGCCAGGGTCCAGCCTTAGCAGGTGTCGGGGTCCTAGGTGGATGGGAGGTGTCGGCATGGTGGAGAACCAGCACATAGAGACACCAAGTGTTCTGAGGCTAAATCTGAATCTTTATTTTTTCTGCCAGTCGTTTTATAGATATTTTTCTTTAGTAATGATTATATCATTTTTGGTTAGTTTAAAATAAGAAAAACCTTCAAAAGTACAATCTATGCTTCTTCTCAAAGTACACATTCTCTCTGTATGACAGCCCAGACCAAAACAACCTTATTTTTCAGCTAGATTAAAACAACCTCTCTCCCAGCTAAACTAAAACAAACTTGTCTCCCAACTAAACTGAGGGCACCATGATCTGCCAGCTGATAACCTTCAGAACAAACATGTTACTAGATTTTCTGAGAAATCATCCCCACCACAAACTCCAGTGTTTAACACTGAGAAACTTTTAATATTATTAAAGGGCAAAGAAATCAACTTATAATTAATATTTAGTCTATTCTAATTTCATATAATGGCAGACTACAATCTTATTCTGATTCTCAAAGAATTAGACTAAACATAGGAAAAGCACAAATTATATTTATGACTAACCTAAATGTTTTTATTATGTAAAGTATCTCTAGAATCAACTATTGAAACTAGGAAAGCAACAAAGGCTAAACACCGCATCCAAGCTCAGAGGAATGCATCTTTATCCATCTATTATTATACTAAAGCAATCACAGGTTTCTTTAAACTCAAGCACAGCCACAATTTTTTTTATTTTCATATATTTTATCTGTGTACTATTGCCAAATTTTCATTGTGCACTATTTGTGTCCCAATACAGTAAAACCTTCCCAATATTTTTTTCAGTAAGTTTCTAATAATATATTGATTATTAATATTAAAAAGCAACTACACATGGAGACATGCCACACCTATGGCCACCAAGAGGGAGGACAATAAACAGAACTGTGTCAAGTGTAGAGTCCTTTATTCCAACAGACCGTGTCAAGTGTTGGATCCTCTACTCCAACAGACCTTGTCAAGTGTCAGAATGGCAGGAAATAGACACAGCAGTATCTATAGAGAAGAATTCTGCTGAGTAACAGAGTGAATTACTCTCATGCCAAAAAAACTTGGTTTCATTCCAAAGCATGTATAAAATAATAATGGTAAACATAATGATAATGAGGGTGGGAGGGTTGGGGGAGAAGAAAAAAAATAACAGAATGAATCAAACAATATTACCCTATGTAAATTTATGATTACACAAATGGTATGCCTTGACTCCATATACAAACAGAGAAACAACATGTATCCCATTTGTTTACAAAAAAATGATAATGATATGTAATATTATAATATTATTATAATATTATTATTAAGAAAATAGGTTTCTTAAAAACAACCAATGATCAAATGTGATAGGTTTATTATCTGAATGACAAATGGATACCATGTACATCATGGAGTCTGGTTAAATATAGCAGGGAGATTGGTTTGAGGTCTACACAATAAAAACAGCTGAATTGCATTATCACAGTTTCATCATTGCTCCATCCAAAATTACCTAGTTAACTTCTATTGTTTCTCCCTAATTTTAGCTTTTACATAGGTTGTCCAAAAAACCTCCAGAGATGGGAACTTGGTTGTTTTTTTAAATATTTTTATATGGATTCTTCCATCAATCTGTCTTGTCAAACTTTGATTATGCCTGTAAATCCTGACACAAACTGGTTTTGCTTTCTCTGGGGCTACATCAGACATTTTTCAGCTTCCAGACTGGGTAATAGGAGACTTCTAAACTATTTATTTTCCTGTCTAGTCCATCAGTTCCTGGAATTGAGGGGGTTGCTTTTACCCCATGTTGCTGTCAACAGTTGTATTTATTTCCACCCATAACTGAGTTTGTGGTAGGAGCTAAAGAAGATAACAGGTGCTAGGGATAATGTCTTTTCTACAGATGGAGATGAATGGAAAATTCAAGTCATGTTGTGCACAAGAGGTAAGAAATGCTGAGAACATGAAAGGATGTATCTAGAGAAAGGGTTTAAAAGGGAATGTGTTTTTATGGTGATATAGAGATTAGTAAGAACTGCCACAGGACAGTGCAGGCAGAGAGAGGGATCAAATTACAGAGTGAAGCAGAATTTTTATCATGAAAGTTTCCTAGGGAAGATAAGATGCTTGGTCATCCATGTTTTAAAGAGGGTCTATGGTCATATACACATATCACCACATGCATAAATCTCAGGACCAAACTCAGTGCTACAAGTTGGTGAACATGAGTGGCATGGGCATGTATGGAGATGAATAAAGTGAAAGCAGCAGTACACTAGAAAGTTGATGCAGGCCTGACTGGAGGGAATATTTCCAGAAATACAGAGGATAAAATATTTTCAATGACCTGTGTAGAATGAAAACTAATTACAAGAACAAAGAAAGAAAGAAGATTGACCATATGAATGTGAGATTCTGCTCCTGACTGCAACTCAAAGTTTAAAATCAGATGTGTAACAAAACACAGTAACAGTGAATGTTGCTTTCATTACCATGTATTTTCTCCTATGGCAATATCTTCCTATGTTGAGGAAATTTGTTTATGAAATTGGTGAGCATTTTTCTGAAACATGGATATACAAAACCTACCACAGAATCAGAGAGATCCCTCATATGCCTTATATAACTAATAAATCCAAATTTGTGATGAGATTTCGGGGAAGGTATAATTGTTTGCTCTTCAGAGTTTTCTGAATTAATTACTTGAGAAATATGTTCACAGAATAACAGCCAATACATGTATGGGTGTTTTTTCATACTCATGTGGGAATCTGTTGCATCTTAATTTCCTTTACACTCTGGTTTAATCAATATCACATTTCTTTTTTTCACTCTTGTTTGAAGACAGTGGTCCAAAATTTATTTTAAAAAAAGTATGATAAAGCATAAGGGGAACATACAAAGATAACCAAAAGAAAAAGTATTCTGAAAGCTTGCAGAATTATCAGATATCAACAGATGCATTTGTTTTAAAGAAATTGGTAAATACACTAAGAGTACAGTGCTGGTGTTTGAGGAACCCCATAGTGGCTTCTGGTTACAAAGTAAGTCTGCTGTGGCATATCTAAACAGCTTTTCATGAAAGTTCCAGAGATAACAACATTGCTTTCTAGAAATCAGAATTTTTCTCAGTAATACTGTACATTCCTGGCATGCCAAGGACCTGGTTTCCCAACAAAGCACCAATAAAAGTGACAGAAACAAAACTATTAATGATAATTATAAGGATAGTATGAACATAAATATTAGCCTTCTTTAAAACAACAAATGCAAGGCCTCTCATCTGAATGACATGTGGATGCCTCACACACTGTGGTGCCTACTAGATATGAAGGGGAGAAACTATTAGTTGTAGGTTTCCCTGATTCTTCTAGTCTACACAGGTTCCAATTACCTCTGCACCATATTTTGATTTGAAAGCAGAAAAACTGAAAAGAGGTGAAAAACATTCTCTCTGTTTCATAATATTTTCTAGTTAACTATTTAGTCCCTCTCTCATTTGCTCATCCATTTAGGTTTTCCAAAGGAACCTCTAGAGGTGGGAGCTTTTTTTTTTTTTTTTTCCAATTTACACTCCTTATATGGATTTTTGACAATCCTTCATGCTTTCCAAAATTAAAAAATATATCTTAATAAAAACAATTTCTTCATCTTAGTCTTGTGTGTCCCTACCACTTCTCAGGAGACATTCTCAGAATGAAAGTGAGATTTATACTTGCCTTTGAATTGCTTGTGTCCTGAATTGTAGGAACCTATAGCAGTTTAGTATATTTCCCAAAAGGACATTCATTCCCTGGCTCCTAATAATTTTTTCTGCAGACCAGGAGCATTGGAATCACCTTGGAATGTAAAGAACATGTAGAAGAAAAGACCTGCTGAGTCATAATGAGTTTTTGAACATGGTCCCCAAGAGATGATTATATACACTTTCAGAGTTCCAGCTTCTGTTTCCTGTAGGTTAATTTGAATGTAGCTATGGATTCCTCCCTAGGATCCTCCCTCAATTTAAAATTTAGAAAGTTTTGTTAACTTTCCCAAGTTAATTTCAGATACCTGTGCATTTGGGGACTGATGCATAACCATTCATACTTATAATTTTCCATTTGCTGTTTCTGCCCTATATTTTTTTAACATAAGGAGTAGCAATATATAGCATGTCATTAATTTTTATACTTTCCTACTCATTTATGGTAAATAAACTGATCTTTGAGGGATCAGGTCTTCACTCCTCAATCAATTTCAAAATGTGAATAAGTCACCAAGTTTGGGAAACATTTATTCTCCCCTTCATTCATCTTTGGAAGCTGAAACTCACAAATGCATCCAACATTTTGAAAACCTGCTCTTTTCCCTTCTCATATGCTGCTTGAATTTCTATTCCCTCCTGAGTACCACTGATTTTTTTCATTTTTGATTTGGTATACTTACTGCATTTCTCAGTCTTCTTTCCTTCATCTTCTCTCCTTTTCTTGATTTAAAATTTACTGGTGATGAAAGCATGTCTTAAATCTAACTCAAAATTCACTTCCTTTAGTAATATACCCAATTAAACCTGTCTGAAACCTAATATGATATGCAACTCCTTATCTTTCTTTATTTACTAGCTATTTAACAGGCACATCCCTTGAACAATTACAATATACAACTGTTCATATTTTTTGGCAATTTTCTTTCCAAAGTATTTTGTGTCCTGTGCGGTTCTTACCTTGTACAAATCCTTTTATTCTCTTCTTCATTCTGGGATGGATCTCACCAGCTATCCAAGAAGCAGACCCCTCTACCTGTTGCTCAGAATCACTCTGGGAAAAAGCAATGATTATAAGAAGTTACATATAGATCTCATCATTACACTTTAGACATCTCCATTTTTATAGTTGTGATGTCTCTGGAAATGGAAATTAGACCATTTCTTTTTTGCAACAATACTTTCCATAGGAGACACTGTCCTATGCCATCCAGATGAAGCTGTGTTTTCTCACTTCTCTTCATTTTGTGGTGTTCTTGAGATCATTTGAAATATATAGTTTATTTACAGGTGATAAATATTTTGCTTTAACCTGTAATCATTGTTGGAGTTTATTTTCTCCCCATGAAGAAATACAGGTGAATGAAACTAACGCACAAAACATGCACTTTTTCAGAATTGATACTCAGATATAAATAAACCCTGCCAAGGATACATCGTTATGATAAACCTGCACATTAAAAGAATCCAAGTGTAACAGTGTGAGAGAAATCCATTCCAATGCATGCAAATCCTCCACCTACTTACACATGTAAGAGAGAAACAAAATGAGAACAAGAGGCAAGAAGACACCTCCAAAATTTCACAATATCCCAATGATTGTATCTAAGATCTTTAGAAAACATCATGTAAAAAAGGTAAAGTAAATATGTTTAATTATTTTATTGCATTCTTGCAGGGAAAGGATATAGAAATGAAGATACAGTTTATAAATTAACAGAAAAGTACCCATCATGAATGTGGGTATGATGTTATTAAGAGGCAGGTTTGAGTCTAATTTAAGCCTATTGTCTCCCATGATCAAGACAGGGGAAATCATGAAGAATGATGTTCTTAACCTTGGCATAGTTGACAGGCAATGTGAAAGACAATGTTAAGCCTTTGGAAATGAAGTTGTTTTTATATGAATGGGTTCAGTTATCATTGCATTTGTGACTGTTCCTAGTTTCAACTGCTTATTCCTAAGACTTCAATTTATCAATCACAATTTAAGGATGTCACAAAAATGAAAACAAACATTAATCAAAAATATCAGAGCAAATGCTTGCATAAATTTTATCTTAATCCAGCTTGATTTCTAAAATTATTTTCATGTTCATGATGAGTTAAATATTTTATGCTTAACTATTAAATTATAATGTTTGAATGCCCAAAGAATATGCTATGAGGCCATTTATTTTGGCCTAGTTCACCTTCTGGAAGCAAAAAGGGAAGTAATCAGGAATTTAAATTGACAATGTGCACAGTCATTGCTGGCTAAATCCAGTGCCATCACACCTCTACTGCTCTTCCTCTGATGACAGATCCAAATGTGACTCTGCTGGAAAATGAAGATTTAATTACACTACCTAGAAAATTAATTTGAATGACAACTTATCCAAGTAAAAAGCAAAAGTAGCTGTAATAAAATGTTATTTTCCCAATGATAGTTTTAAATTAATCATAATTTTAGGTGAGTATATCTATAATTTGAAATACTTTATTGCTGTTAGATTGTGGGGCTGTGTATTTTACACAGGGACATGTGTATCCTTGGCAAGTACTATAGCAATTTCTTTAAACCCCATGTCTTCATCCTTAGAGACAGTGTTTGTACATTCCCAGGTTTGCTGGGAACCAGATAGGGACCTGTCTCTGCCCCTTAAGTACCTGAAATTACAGGTGTGCCCCTCTGAACCCAGTACATATACACATCATTGAGGTGTAATTTTAGTGATTCCATACTTCAGAGCACTACTAGTGGAGATAGTCGGTGCCACCATGTACAAGGCCTATAAAAACTCATAGGTTGATTCACTCAAGGTGAATCACTGTCTCATGAAGTTTCCATGATTATTGCCATTATTCTTGGCATGAACTACTTGTGCTTTCCCAAGGGCTACCTCAGATATTTACAGCTTCCACACTGGGTAATAATCAACATGTGACCTGTAAAGCATTCCTTTTCCTGTCTAGTCCATTAGTGCCTGGACTTGGGGGCACCACTTTTACATCACATTATTGTCAATAGTTTTACTTATTTCTCTTCATATTTGAGTTTGTGGTAAAAGCTAGAGGAGATAAAAGATGCAGGGAGGGATGGAGACTTTTTTAGATGGAGATGAATGGAGACTTCAAAATTGAGGTTATCAGCTAGAGACAGGAAATGCTGAGAGCACAAAAGGCTGTACATAGAAAAGTTTTTTAAAAGGAAGGTGTTTCTCTAATGATATAGGGGTTGGGAAAGAGAACTTCCAGAGGATGTTGCAGGCAGAGAGGGAACAAGAGACAGAGTGAGGCAAAATTTGTATTATGAAAGACTTACAGCAAATGTAAGATGCTTGGACATCCAAGTTTTAAGGAGAGCTGATGGTCATTATGTACAGTATATGCATGAACAGCAGGACCAATATCAATACTATGTGAGAAGGTGAACAGAGAGGTATGGGTATGAGTGGAGATGAACACCAAGAAGGCAGCAGGGCACTAGGAAGTATGTAGGCCTGATTGGAGGGAATGTTTGCAGAAAAGAGGATAGAAAAAATTTAGTGACATGTAAAATGAAGGTTAAATGAAGAAAGAAAGAAAAAAGCTGGGTCAAAGGAAACTGAGATTCTGCCCAAGAGTAACTGAAGGTTTCAAGTGTGTTGTATAATAAAATGCAGCAAATGTGAATGTTGATTTCATTTACCATATAGTTTCTCCTATGGTAATATCTTCCTATAAAGAGGGAGATCTTTTAAGACATTGGTGGGCATTTTTCTGAAACTTGGACATACAAAACCACAACAGAATCAGAGAGGTCTGTGGGAGAGGCTCTGTGGGAGAGCAACTGCTTAAAATGCAAAAGGATCTAAGTCAGTGCCCACCAGTAAGAAGTGCATAAGGAAATAAAACATGTCATAGAAATATGAGCAAATAATTAATTCCTATGTGCAAGTATATCCTTGATTTATAACACTTAGTCAAAATTTCTTGAAAAGCTAAGCTCCTGTAAGTAATGGATTCATTTTACATGAAATAAGTAACATAAATCATATATGTGTTGTGTAAAGCCACAAGACTCAAAAGTACTAAACAAAATCAGGAACATAGGTTCTGTAAAATTCACAGTGAAGTATCCAATGGTAAATTCATTTTAAAATGACCATTAAAACAAAGACATTGGTATATATCCAATGTGAAGATGCAGAATGCTGGAGAGCATAGTGATATGTACACAGAGGAGGAAAGAAGGAACCTGAAGATTTCAACGTCAAAGCTAAAGTAAAAATGATGCAGGAAATATCTTGTGTTAAACCTAACCAAATTATTTAGTCCATTTAATTATAGGTATGTATCATGTTCCTCAATTGTCTTATAATTAGTAACTCTATAGTGCTGATGAGATTCTAGGGAAGGTATGCTTCATTTATCACCAGAGAGAGTTTCTGAACTAATTAGCTCAGATATGCTTTAGAATAACAGCTAATACATGTATGTTTTTTTTTTTTTCATATCCATATCGGATACTGGTGAGATTTCTTTTCCTGGATACTCGGTTTACCCAACATCAAATTTCTTTTTCCACTCTTGTGTGAAGATATCTAAGAAAAACATGATAAACCCTGAAGAATTTAGATATGGCAACCCAAAGAAAAAGTTATATATTTTTTTATTATTCTATACAAATGGGATACATGTTGTTTCTCTATTTGTACATAGAGTCAAGGCATACCATTTGTGTAATCATACATTTACATAGGGCAATGATGTTTGATTATTATTTTTCCTTCCCCCCACCCCTCCCACCCCTCTTTCCCCTCTATACAGTCCTTCTTTCCTTCATTCTTACCGCTCTCCTTATCCCTAACCCTAAACCTAACGCAAAACCTAATGCTAACCCCTCCCACCCCCCATTATATGTCCTCTTCTGCTTATCAGCGAGATCATTCATCCTTTAGTTTTCTGAGATTGGCTTATCTCACTTAGCATGATATTCTCCAATTTCATCCATTTGCCTGTAAATGCCATAATTTTATCATTCTTCATTGCGGAGTAATATTCCATTGTATATATATGCCACAGTTTCTTATCCATTCATCAACTGAAGGGCATCTAGGTTGGTTCCACAATCTGGCTATGGTGAATTGAGCAACAATGAACATTGATGAGGCTGTATCTCTGTAGTATGCTGATTTTAAGTCCTTTGGGTATAGGTCAAGGAGTGGGATAGCTGGGTCAAATGGTGTTTCCATTCCAAGCTTTCTGAGGAATCTCCACACTGCTTTCCAGAGTGGCTGCACTAATTTGCAACCCCACCAGCAATGCATGGGTGTTCCTTTTTCACCACATCCTCGCCAACACCTATTGTTGCTTGTGTTCTTGATAATCACCATTCTAATTGGGGTGAGATGAAATCTTAGGGTAGTTTTGATTTGCATTTCCCTTATTACTAGGGATGTTGAACATTTTTTCATATATCTGTTGATTGCTTGCACATCTTCTTCTGTGAAGTGTCTGTTCATTTCCTTAGCCCATTTGTTGATTGGATTATTTGTATTCTTCATGTAGAGTTTTTTGAGTTCTTTATAGATTCTGGAAATTAGCGCTCTCTCTGAAGTATGGTTGGCAAAAATATTCTCCCACTCTGTAGGCTCTCTCTTCACATTACTGATAGTTTCCTTTGCTGAGAGAAAGCTTTCTAGTTTGAATCTATCCCAGTTGTTGATTCTTGCTTTTATTTCTTGTGCTATGGGAATCCTGTTAAGGAAGTCTGATCCTAAGCCAACAAGTTGAAGATTTGGACCTACTTTTTCTTCTATAAGATGCAGGGTCTCTAGTCTGATTCCGAGGTCCTTGATACATTTTGAGTTGAGGTTTGTGTAGGGTGAGAGATAGGGGTTTAATTTCATTCTATTGCATATGGTTTTCCAGTTTTCCCAGCACCATTTGTTGAAGAGACTATCCTTTCTCCATTGCATATTTTTGGACCCTTTGTCTAGTATGAGAAAATTGTATTTATTTGGGTTTGTGTCCATGTCCTCTATTCTGTACCATTAATCTACCTGTCTATTTTGGTACCAATACCATGCCATTTTTGTTACTATTGCTTTGTAGTAGAGTTGAAAATCTGGTATTGCAATACCCCCTGCTTCGCTCTTGCTACTGAGGATTGCTTTAGCTATTCTAGGTTTTTTATTCTTCCAGATGAATTTCATAATTGCTTGCTCTATTTCTGCAAGGTACATCATTGGGATTTTAATTGGAATTGCATTGAATCTGTATAGCACTTTAGGTAGTATAGCCATTTTGACAATATTAATTCTGCCTATCCAGGAACATGGGAGATCTTTCCATCTTCTAAGGTTTTCTTTAATTTCTTTCTTTAGTGTTCTGTAGTTCTCATTGTAGAGGTCTTTCACCTCTTTTGTGAGATTGATTCCCAAGTATTTTATTTTTTTCGATGCTATTGTGAATGGGGTAGTTTTCCTAATTTCTCTTTCTGAAGATTCATCACTTATGTATAAAAATGCATTGGATTTATGAGCATTGATCTTGTAACCTGCTACTTTACTGAATTCACTTATGAGTTCTAAAAGTTTTCTGGTGGAATTTCCAGGTTCCTCTAAATATATAATCATGTCGTCAGCGAACAGGGATAGTTTGAGTTCTTCTTTTCCAATTCATATCCCTTTAATTTCTTTGGTTTGTCTAATTGCTCTGGCTAGAGTCTCAAGGACGATGTTGAATAGAAGTGGTGAAAGAGGGCATCCCTGCCTTGTTCCAGTTTTTAGGGGGAACGCTTTCAGTTTTTCACCATTTAGAATGATATTAGCAATGGGCTTAGCATAGATGGCCTTTATAATGTTAAGGAATGTTCCCACTACCCCAATTTTTTCTAGTGTTTTGAGCATGAAGGGATGCTGTATTTTATCAAATGCTTTTTCTGCATCTATTGAAATAATCATGTGATTCTTAACTTTAAGTCTGTTGATATGGTGAATGACATTTATTGATTTCCGAATGTTGAACCAACCTTGCATCCCTGGGAAAAACCCACTTGATCATGGTGCACTATCTTTTTAATATATATTTTATGCGATTTGCTAAAATTTTGTTGAGAATTTTTGCGTCGATGTTCATTAAGGATATTGGTCTGAAATTTTCTTTCCTTGATGTGTCTCTGTCTGGTTTAGGTATCAGGGTGATATTGGCTTCATAGAACGAGTTTGGGAGGGTTCCCTCCTCTTCTATTTCATGGAATACTTTGAGGAGTATTGGAATGAGCTCTTCTTTAAAGGTTTTGTAGAACTCGGCTGAGAACCCATCTGGTCCTGGACTTTTCTTTGTTGGTAGGCTTTTGATGACCTCTTCTATTTCATTGCTTGAAATTGGTTTATTTAAGTTGTGTATGTCCTCCTCGTTCAGTTTAGGTAATTCATATGTCTCTAGAAATTTGTTGATGTCTTCGAGGTTTTCTGTTTTGTTGGAGTATAGATTTTTGAAATAGCTTCTAATTATGTTTTGTATTTCACTCGTGTCTGTTGTGATGTTTCCTTGTTCATTCCGAATTTTAGTAATTTGAGTTTTCTCCCTCTTTCTCTTTGTTAGTGTGGCTAAGGGTTTATCAATTTTATTTATTTTATCAAAGAACCAACTATTTATTTTGTTAATTTTTCCAATTGTTTCTTTTGTTTCGATTTCATTGATTTCGGCTCTGATTTTAACTATTTCCTGTCTTCTACTACTTTTGGTATTGGTCTGCTCTTCTTTTTCTAGCGCTTTGAGCTGTAGTGTTAAGTCATTTATTTGTTGATTTCTACTTCTTTTTTTGAATCTGCCCCATGAAATAAATCTTCCTCTAAGTACTGCTTTCATAGTGTCCCAGAGATTTTGATATGATGTGTCTTTGTTCTGGTTTACTTCTAAGAATTTTTTGATTTCCCTCCTGATGTCTTCTGTTATCCATTCATCATATAGTAGTGTATTATTTAATCTCCAGGTATTGGAAAAGTTTCTGTTTTTTATTCTGTCATTTATTTCTAATTTCAATCCATTATGATCTGATAGAGTACAAGGTAGTATCTCTATCTTCTTGTATTTGCTAACAGCAGCTTTGTGGCATAAAATATGGTCTATTTTAGAGAAGGATCCATGTGCTGCTGAGAAGAAAGTGTATTCGTTCTTTGTTGGATGGTATATTCTATATATGTCCGTTAAGTCTAAGTTGTTGATTGTGTTGTTGAGATCTATAGTTTCTTTATTCAATTTTTGTTTGGACGATCTATCCAGTGGTGAGAGAGGTGTGTTAAAATCGCCTAGTATTATTGTGTTGTGGTCTATTTGATTTCTGGAATTGAGAAGGACTTGTTTGACATACGTGGATGAGCCAATGTTCGGGGCATAGATATTTATGATTGTTATGTCTTGCTGATTTATGCTTCCCTTAAGCAGCATGTAATGTCCTTCTTTATCCCTTCTGACTAGTTTTGGTTTGAAGTCCACATTATCTGAAATGAGGATGGATACTCCAGCTTTTTTGCTGTGTCCGTGTGCATGGTATGTTTTTCCCCATCCTTTCACCTTTAGTCTATGGGTGTCTCTTTCTATGAGATGAGTCTCTTGCAGGCAGCATATTGTTGGATTTTTCTTTTTAATCCAATCTGCAAGTCTATGTCTTTTGATTGATAAGTTCAGGCCATTAACATTCAGGGTTATTATTGTGACATGATTTGTATTCCCAGTCAATTGACTCATATTTGCTTTTGACATGATTTGGTTTCTCCTTTATTTGGCTATTCCTTTAGGCTAGCTCCTCCTGTTGCTGATTTGCATCATTGTCTTTCATCTCTTCCTCGTGGAATATTTTGCTGAGAATGTTCTGTAATGCTGGCTTTCTTTTTGTAAATTCCTTTAGCTTTTGTTTATCATGGAAGGATCTTATTTCATCGTCAAATTTGAAGGTAAGTTTTGCTGGGTATAAGATTCTTGGTTGGCATCCGTTTTCTTTCAGGGCTTTGTACATGTTGTTCCAGGCCCTTCTAGCTTTTAGGGTCTGGATTGAAAAATCTGCTGATATTCTTATTGGTTTCCCTCTGAATGTAATTTGATTCTTTTCTCTTGCGGCCTTTAAAATTCTGTCTTTATTTTGTATGTTAGGTATTTTCATTATAATGTGCCTTGGTGTGGGTCTGTTGTAATTTTGTATGTTTGGAGTTCTATCAGCCTCTTGTACTTGGCTTTCCATTTCATTCTTCAGATTTGGGAAATTTTCTGATATTATTTCATTGAATAGATTGTTCATTCCTTTGGTTTGCTTCTCTAAGCCTTCCTCAATCCCAATAATTCTTAAATTTGGCCTTTCCATGATATCCCATAATTCTTGTAGATTCTGTTCATGATTTCTTACCATCTTCTCTGTTTGGCCAACTTTGTTTTCAAGATTAAATATTTTGTCTTCAATGTCTGAGGTTCTGTCTTCCAGGTGTTCTATCCTATTGGTTATGCTTTCTATGGAGTTTTTAACTTGGTTTATTGTTTCCTTCTTTTCAAGTATTTCAGTTTGCTTTTTTTTCAGTATCTCTAACTCTTTATTGAAATGATCTCTTGCTTCCCGTATTTGGTCTTTTAACTGTTGATTGGTGCGATCATTTAAGGCCTGCATTTGCTCTTTCATCTCCTCCTTCAATGCCTGCATTTGCTCTTTCATCTCCTCATTGCTTCCCTGATCGTTTTAATTACATACATTCTGAACTCCCATTCTGACATTTCTTCTGCTGTGCTGTCATTGGGTTTTATTGATGTAGTATCTAGGTTTTTTTGGGACATTTTCTTCCCTTGTTTTCTCATATTGGTCAGTTGTCAGTGGGACCCTGAGATATTGCAGATTTCCGCTATTGGCTTATAGTGTCCCGGTAGATTTCCACTGTATCACCTCCCAGCCTTCAGTAGCCTGATGTCTTGGAGGAATTTGATAATGCAGTGCATCCAAAGAAAGCTGCCCCTCGCCCCCTACTGGTTCCAGGGTTTGGAGCTGGCTCTGTGCAGAAAGGCTCTCATTGGGGTCTGCACCGTGCAGCTGGCCGTGTGGAAGGAGCCCACCGCCGGATTGTGGAAGGCTACCTGGGGAAGACTCTGGCTGCCCTGCCCTGCTCTGATAAGCCACCCCTACTTGTGCCTGCCACCAGGGCCGAGCTTTACCCAGTGGGCAGACTCACCTGTGGCTCTATTTCAGTCTGAGTCTCTCAATGCCTCCCCTTCTTAACTCCTGGGTTCTGGAGCTACTGGGGGTGCAGTCACCCTTTAGGCCGCCATCTTGGATCACCCCATGAAAAGAGCCTGTGGCCGGAGTGGGCAGAGCTGCCTGAAGAGGTCTCTGGCTGCCCTGCCCTGATCCCAGAGGCTGCTTGCAGATCGAAGCTCTCCGTTGGTTCGGGGACTTGTGTGCTGGTTCTATGTAGAAAGCCTCTCACTGGGCGGTCTGGTCCGAGAAGCTAGCCTTGAAAGGCACCTCCCACCGCAGGGGTCCAGGCTACTTGCAGAAGTCTCTGGCTGTCCTATCCTGGTCCCTGAAGCTGCTTGCGTGCTGGAGTACCCACCTACAGTCTTAATTTGTGTAATTGTATGCAGAGGCAATCATCACCAAGACAAACAATGTCCAAGGAATTCTTAATTTTCCCTCTTCACAACAATCCAGCAAGGAAATTTATTGCATGTGAATACACAAGCCTAGGCCTGTGTCCTGAGGGAAAGATTTTTCCCCTCTTCATTAAGGATGAAAATGGAAGTAGTTCATTGATCCATGAGCAGAAAAATATATCAGAGATCCAAGGATGCCAGGAACAGTGGCAGAAGCAGGAATATGTGGGATTGAGAATATACTCAATTGGTGAATATGAATGGAGATATTGGGGATCATTGACACATATACACCTAGCCATTACATTCAAAATCAAATGACACGTTCCTAGAAAGTATTTTTTTTCTTATTTTTCCTTTTGACCTTTTTTTTGAAAAATTCTAAAAAGCAGAGTGCTGTGCTTAATGCACAGCCAGTTCAGGTGCTGGATCTTGCCCATATACTCAGGAATGGGTGAGGCAGAGGAAGTTGTGCCTCCTGTTCTAAGCCTGTTTCCCTCAGTAAAAGTGCTTCAGCAATGTAGCCAGATGCCTTTGGGAGATATAAACAGCCAAAGGCATGGGGTGATGGCTCATATGGTCTGGGGTCCGAGATTCAAAATGTGGTGGCATAAAGAAAAACATTCCTCATCCAATTTCTATCTTCTCTTTGTTATGTTTTCAATTATTACTCTCAAGATTTACTGCAGAGTGATAAGTGGATAAAGTCATATCCTTGATCCTTCATTCATTTTGTTGCAATCAATTAATTCCACTCAGAAAACATAAAAATTGGTTACCAATTGTCCTTTGACATGTGAGCCACACATGGGAGAACTCCTCTAATCAAACGGGAAAGATCAGGCATTGGTCAGGTAGATTGTGAAGGGCAGGGGGTTTCAAAACTCCTTTAGGAGATGGCACTTGATTGCACTCTCCAGAGTGTTTGTAAAGTCTTGGGCAACATGAACTTTCACGAGTGGGTCCAGTGAGATTGCGCCTGCACCCAGGATTCCAACTGAGATTATAAAAGAGAGGACTGAGAACACAGAAGGGTCATGGTTCCCATGGCAACCAGAGACCTTTCAGCTCCTGACCACTTCAAACCCACATTGGAATGATGCTGTGTTTCAGCTGTACGGGTAAGAGGATAGATGAAGGGAGAAGGTTTAGGGTCTTGCGTTTTTGAACAAATGATTATATCCTTGTTGCCCCGGCGATGAGGAAACATGTTTTAAGGGGTATACAGCACGTGATAAATCTCCTCATAATCAGGCAGGACAAGGGATCCCATTGAAGTCAGAGAGCTCACAATTCCTCCCAGGTCCACAAGGTGGCGCTGTGCTCCGTTGGCCGCATCTCTCTTGCTGACAGGCAACTCATCTGTCTCCTGATACAAGTTCTTAGCCCACACAATTTCCAGTGAAACAAGCTGGGACCAAGGTGTGCTTGAGAGCATGTGTGTCAACAATCTTAGCACCGGCACCAGTGGATTTGCACTCCAACCCCACTCCTCCAGGACTTTGACAACCTGGGTTTCCTTCAGAGTCAGGAAACTAGCCTACTGGCCTAGCAGCCACACAGAGAGATGGGTGGTGAGTGCTCAGCTCAGTACAGCATGCAGTGCACCGCCATGGTTTAGGTGATAATTGATTTTGGACACATCACATTCCATATATCAGCTTTCTCCTCCTATACTAGAAAGTCTGGAAAGGAAAGAGATGGAACCTGGGATGCTCATGTTCCATGTGAAGATGAGTGACTCCTCTGGTGGCTCATGAAGAGTAGAGGTAGTCATTCTATCAGCATTTTGGAAGAGGACAGGAAAACCTGATGTGCACGGAGTACTGTCCTGTACTCACCTCAAGTGCCAGGCACCTTCTCCTTGGCTGCTGCATTACAAGTAGGCTGCACCCTTAAACTTACCTGCTGGGATCATTCCATGGTCACGTCAATTTAAAACAAGAAGCAGAAATGGCTTGCCACACTTTACTCACAAAATGGTTCGTATTCTTGACCAGACAAATACATCTCTGTCACAAGGGCCTGTGGGATATTGCCAGGAGTCCTCTTACCAGCCCCAGGAGGGAGCAGACCACATGCTGGGGGATTAATTAACAGCCTGGTGATGGCATGATGAGCACAGTTTCACAGGGCATAACACCAGGTTTGAACATTGACCGTGCTGAAAGTGTAATGGTTCAAAGTTTCCAAGCTGAATATTCAAAGGGGGATAATAAGTGTATTTGGGGGACCAAAAAAGCTTAAGGGTGTTGATGCTGAAAAACAACTTCAGAGAAGAGACCCTACAAAACTCGCCATCAATCATGGTCTACCCACAAACTGCAGGACATACATTCAGCCTCATCATACACTACAAATACAGGAAGTAGTTATTGCCTGCTAATTCTCCAGGCAACCATGAATACCTACCCTCATTCCCCTTTTTTGAACAACAATGCCCTTGAAAATTAGTGTCTCTTTTCTGTTGCTCCCAAGGTACAGCCAAATACATGAATGATGATTCCTATTTTTTCTGGCACAAGAAACATAGGATTTCCCAACTACACAGCACTGTCCATCACAACCTACAGTTTAAGCCAGTTGATCCTGGCATATGCAACACTAATCCTTGCACTGCTTCTTTTGAGGACATCCATCAATATTAATAAGAGTTTACTAAAGGGCTCCATTCCTCTTGACACTGGCACTCCAATGATATCGGCTGTGTAGGTTGTAAATGCCCTGTGATCCTCCTGAATCCTATCAATACAGGCTAAATTCAATTCAATCCCAAATTCTAACTTTATTCACCAGGAAATCACAGGAAAGCCTCTGCAAAGTAACCGTGTGAGAGAAGTTCCAAGGACAAGGGCAGCTGCCTTTTGTGTTCATCTGTTGGTTTTTCAGTGGACATTGCGGTATATGTGGAGAGTGCTCTTCTGTGGAAATCCCCTTCATTGACAGAGAGTATCGCAGTGTGTCCAAGAAGCCTGGAGAGTGACAGGTATAAGGATAGTTTTCATTTTGAATTTCCTGCCACTGAAACCTGGTGCACAATGTGCAGCTAAAATGGTGCTAAAGAATTATCCTCATAGGCATACTCATGAGAGACCCGTGATCTCTGACCTAAGGAGAGTAGAGTGACTTCATGGAAAAAGTACTTTGAAGAAATGCAGGTGACTGTTGAGCACTGCTCTCTTGGAGCACAGTAACCTGCTGAAAGTTGATGGTGGAATTGAGTTGCATGTGAAATTGGTGCTGTTTTAGAGTGTTGATTCCTTTTGCGACAAGAGGAGAAAAGAAAAGAAAAAGAGAGATGATGGAAGGTTGGGAGGCTCAGAGTTGGTTTTGTTTGTTTGTTATTTCCACAATCCCACAGTTTTGGGGACTCGACCCCGGGCCTCGAGCATGCGAGGCAGGCACTCTACGAGATGGGCGATATGGCCTGCACTTGAACAGCTTCCCTGAATTACAACACTTTATCACCTACAGTCTTAATTTGTGAAATTGTATGCAGAGAAGCAATCATGACCCAGCCAAACCATGTCCAAGGAATTCTTAATTCTCCTGTTCACAATAATCCAGCAAGGAATTTTTTGCATGTCAATACCCAAGCCTAGCCTTGTGTCCTGAGGAAAGGTTTTTCCCCTCTTCATTAAGGATGAAAATGGTAGTAATTGATTGATCCATGAGCACTAAAGTATATCAGGGATCCAAGGACGTCAGGAACAGGGGCAGAGGGAGAAATATGTGGGATTGAGAATATGCTCAATTGGTGAATACGAAAGGAGATATTGGGGATCATTCACACATGAATCCCTATCCATTACATTCAAAATCAAATGACACATTCCTAGAAAGTATATTTTTCTTATTTTTCCTTTTGACATTTTCTTCAAAAAATTCTAAAAATCAGAGAGCACAAGACACTTCAGGTGTTGGATCTTGCCAATATTCTCAGGAATGGGTGAGGCAGAAGAAGTTGTGCCTCGTTTTCTAAGACTGTTTCCCTCAGTAAAAATGCTTCAGCAATTTAGCCAGACACTGTTGGGAGATATAAATAGACAAAGGCATGTGGTGATGGCTCATATGGTCTGGGGTCCCAGAATCAAAACATGGTAGCAGAAAGAAAACATTCCTCATCCAATTTCTATTTTCAATTTGCTGTGTTCAGTTATTCCTCTCCTGATTTACTACAGAGTGCTAAGTGGCTAAAGTCATATACTTGATCCTTCATTCATTTCGTTGCAATCTATTCCACTCAGAAAAATGTGACAATTTGTTACCAGTTCTCCTGTGACATGAGAGCCAACATGGGAGAAATCATCTAATCAAAGGGGAAGGAGCAGGCATTGGTCAGCTAGGATGTGAAGGGCCCGGGGTTTTAAAACTCCGTTAGGAGAAGGCACTTGATTGCACTCCCCAAAGTGTTTGTAAAGCCTTGGGCAACATGAACTTTCACGAGTGGGTTCAGTGAGATTGCACCTGCACCCAGGATTCCAACTGAGATCATAAAAGAGAGGACTGAGAACACAGAAGGGTCATGGTTCCCATGGCAACCAGAGACCTTTCAGCTCCTGACCACTTTGAATACATTCAGCAGCTCATCTGTGATGGTAAGAGGATAGATGTAGGGAGCGGGTGCCAGGGTCTTGCATTTTTGAAGAAAGGATTCTATCCTTGTTGCCAGGGTGATGAGGAAACAGGTTGTAAGCGGTATGGAGCCCCTTGAGCGATAAATCCCCTCATAACCAGGCAGGACAAGGGATCCCATTGAAGTTGGAGAGCCCACAATTCCTCCCAGGTCCACTAGGTGGTGCTGTGCTTTGTTGGCTGCACCTCTCTTACTGACAGGCAACTCCTCTGGCTCCTGATGCAGGCTATTAGCCCCCACAAATTCCAGTGGTACAAGCTGGTACCTAGGTGTGCTTGAGAGCACCTGGGTTAACAAACTTAGCACCAGCACCAGTGAATTTGCACTCCGACCCCACTCTTCCTGGACAGGGACAACCTGGGTTTACAGTAGTTGTTGCCCGCTCATTCTTTATACAACCATGAATACTGACCCTCATTCCCCTTTTTAGAACAACAAAGCCCTTACAAATTTCTGTCTCTTTTCTATTGCTCCCAAGGGAATGCCGAATATACAAATGATGATTCCTATTTTTTTGGCACAAGAACCATGAGCATAGGCTTTCCCAACTTCACATCACATTTCCTCACAACCTACTATTTAAGCCAGTTGATCCTAAGATATTCAACACTCATCCCTTCACTGCTTGTCTTAAGGACGTCCATCAGTATTAACAAGAGTCTCCATTTCTCTTGACACTGGAGTTCCAATGATATTGGGTGTGTAGTTTGTAAATGCCCCGTCATCCTCCTGAATGCTATCAATAAAGGCTAACATTGATTCAGCCCCAAATCCTAAATTTATTCACCATGATATAACAGGCAAGCACCTGCAAAGCAATAGTGTGTGAGAAGTTCCAGGGACAAGAGCAGCAGTCTTACTTTGTGAAAATTTATACAGAGAACCAATCATGAAGGAGTCAAACAATGTCAAAGAATTCTTAATTCTCCTGTTCACAACAATCCAGCAAGGAATTTTTTGCATGTCAATACCCAAGTCTAGTGCTGTGTCCTGAGGGAAAGTTTTTCTCTCTTCAATTAAGGAAGAAGAGTAATGTAGCTGATTAATCCATGAGTAGAAAAGTGTATCAATGATCCAAGGATGCCATGAGCAGGGGCCAATGCAGGAATATGTAGAATTGAGAATATGCTCAATTGGTGACTATGAATGGAGATATTGAGGATCATTCACACATGAATCCCTAGTCATTACATTCACAATCTTCTGACTCTTTCCTCGATAGAATATTTTTTTCTTATTTTTCCTTTTGGCATTCTTTTTGGAAACTTCTAAGCAGCAGAGAGCTGTGCATAGGCAACAAGCCAGTTCAGATGCTGGGTCTTGCCCATCATCTCAGGAATGGGTGAGGCAGAAGAAGTTGTGCCTCCTCTTCTAAACCTGTTTCCCTCAGTGAGGGAGGGCTTCAGCAATTTAGCAATATGCTGTTGGGAGATATAGACAGGCAAAGGCATGTGGTGATGGCTCATGGGATCTAGTGTCCCAGAATTGAAATGTGGTGGCAAAAAGAACATTCCTCATCCAATTCCATACTTCTGCTCGCTATGTTCTCAGTTATTACTCTCAAGAATTTTTAGAGAGAAATAATTTGCTGAAAGTCATATCCTTGATCCTTCATTTGTTCAGTTGCATTCAATTCCACTCAGAAAAACAAAACCATTGGTTACCAGTTCTCCTGTGTCTTGAGAGCCATACATGGGAGAACTCTAACCAAAGGTGAAAGAGCAGGGATTGTTCAGCTAGGTTGTAAAGAGTGGTGGGTTTCTAGGCTCCAGTAGGTGAAGGCAGTTGGTTACCCTCCCCAGAGGGTTTGTAAAGCCTTGGGCACCTAGAACTTTGATGAATGTTAATGTAAAATGGCACCTGCACTCCAGATTCTACTTGAGGTCACAGAGGAGCAACCTGCAAACCCATTGGCGTCATAGTTCCCATACCACCAAGAGAACATCCTGCTCATGGCCGCTTCAAACCCACATTCATGACACATGGTGACTCAGCTGTGAGGGTAAGAGGATAGATTAAGGGAGCAGGTGCCAGAGTCTTGCGTTTTTGAAGAAGCGATTCTATGCTTGTTGCCTGGGCATTGAGGAACCAGGCTGTAAGTGGTATGGAGCCCCATGGGTGATAAATCCCTCCATGTCCAGGCAAGACAAAGAATCCCACTGAAGCCTGACAGTCTGCACTTCCACCCAGGCATGCTAGATGGCACTGTGCTTCATTGGATGCATGACTTATGCTGGAAGCCCGCTCGTCTGACTCCTACTGCAGCCTGTTATCCCCCACAAGGTCCAGTTAAAAAGGCTGGGACCGAGGGGTGCTTGAGAACACGTGGGTCAACATACTTATTGCAGGCACCAGTGGATTTGCCCTGTACCCCACTCCTCCAAGACTTGGAAATCCCGGGTCTTATTCAGAGTAAGGAAACTAGCCTAGAGGCCTAACAACCACATAAAGAGATGGGTGGTGTGTTCTCAGCTCAGTAGAACATGCAGTGCAGAGCCATGGTTTAGGTGATTATTGATTTGGGACACATCACATTCCATCTGTCAGGTTTCTCTTCCTATCCTACGAGTCTGGAAAGGAGACAGATGGAGCACAGGATGTCCAAGTTCCATGTGAAGGTGAGTGGCTCCTCTGGTGGCTCATAAAGAGAGTAGGTAGTCATTCAATCAGCATGTTGGATGGAAGACAAGATTAACCTGACATGCAAGGAGAGATGTTCTGTGCTCACTCCAACTGCCAGGCCCCTCCTCCTTGGCTGCTGCCTTACAACTGGGCTGCACCCAGAATCTTACCTGCTGGGATTTTTCCAGGGGCACATCAAATCACCACAAGATGCAGAAATGTCTTGCAAATCTGTATTCACAAAATGGTTTGTCTTCTTGACCAGACAAATACCTCTCTGTTGCAATGGCCTGTGGGAAATTGCCATGAGTCCTCTAACCATCCCCAGGAAGGAGCAGACTACAAGTGGGTAGATGAATTAACAGCCTGGTGAGGGCATGATGAGCACAGTTTAAAAGAGCATAACACCAGGTTTGAACATAGACCATGGTGAAAGTGGAATGGTTCAAAACTTCCAAGCTGAATATTCAAAAGGGGAGTGTAAGGACATTTGGGGGGCGAGAGAAGGTGATGGTGTTGATGTTGGAAAAAAATTTCTGAGAAGAGACACTATGAAACTCGCCTTTGTTCATGGTCAACCCTCAAACTCCCCGACATATATTCAGCCTCATCATACACTACAAATACAGGATGTAGGTATTGCCTGTTCATTCTCTATGCAACCATGAATACCGACCATCATTCCCCTTGTTAGGACAACAATGCCCTTGAAAATTCCTGTCTCTTTTCTCTTGCTTCCAAAGGACAAAGATTCAGCCTAATGCTGAATCTTTTATTTTTCTGGCACAAGAACCATGAGCAAAGGCTTTCCCAACTTCACAGCACCTTCACCCATGACCTACAATTTAAGCCAAATGATTATGGGATTTGTAACACTAATCCCTGGCTCTCCAAATGAAGATTGAACCACATTCTCAGAAAGATAATCACCAAAATGTCTATGAATATTCAAGTGTGAAGACCCTACATTGGCAAAACATGAATATCAAAGCAGAAGTTGTTCCATAATAACCAATATTTTAAAAGAATTACTGAGAAGGATAAGGGATCCTCAAGCATTTGCAAATTGTCAAATCCGATTTCTTTCTTGACTTGTTTCTATCCACCAACAACATGCCCTATGCCTGATGTCTCTGATTTCCTTCTTCCAGTGTGATTTCTTGCAAAGATGGGCTCTTGTGTGATTCTTTACTCCTCATAGCACAATGCATTAATTCCCAGATCAGTGGTAAACATGAAAACAACTCACATTCCAAGTTGTTTTTATGCCACACCCAATTCTACACTGCATCTCTTCTGGACATCCATCAATATTAATGAGAGTGTATTAAAGGAATCCATTCCTCTTGAAAGTGGAGCTAAAATGGTATTTGGACAGTCGGTTGTAAATCCCCCATGATCCTCCTGAATGCTATCAATACAGGCTTAATTCAATTCAATCCCAAATCCTAACATTATTCACCAAGAAATCACATGCAAGCCACTGCAAAGCAAAAGTGTCAGAGAAACTTCAGGGACAAGAGCAGCTGTCTTTTGTGTTTACCTCTTGGTTTTCCAGTTGACATTGAATGTCACGTGGAAAGTGCTCAGGTGAGGAAGTCCCCTTCTTTGCAGAGAATGTGGGAGTGTGTCCAAGAAGACTGGAGAGTGCCAGGTACAAGTGCAGTTGTCATTTTGAATTTTCTTCCACTGAAACCTGGTGCACAATGCACAGTTGAAGAAGGTGATGAAGAATTATCCTCATAGGCATACTCATGAGAGATGGGTGGTCTCTGTCCTAAGAAGTGTAGTGTGAGTTTGTGGAACAAGTACTCTGAAGAAATGCAGGTGACTGTTCAGCACTGCTGTCTTGGAGCACATTTGCCTGCTGCAAGGTATCAGTGGAAATGGGTTGCATGTGAATTTGGTGCTATTTCAGAGTGATGATTCCTTTTGTGACTAGAGGAGAAAAGAAAAGGAAAAGGGGAGAGGATGAAAGATTGGGACAGTCAGAATTGATTTCATTTGTTTGTTTGTTATTTCCACAATCCCACAGTGCTGGGGACTCGGACCCATGTTTCGAGTATGTGAGGCAGGCACTCTACATGATGGGCTATATTGCCAGCACAGGAACGGATCTTCTGAGGTACAAGCTTGATCACCACAGTCTTACTTTGTGAAAATATGCAGAGAAGCAATCATGAAGGAGCCAAACAATGTCTAAGAAATTCTTAATTCTCCTGTTCGCAACAATCCAGCAAGGGACTTTTTTGCATGTCAATACACAAGGTCTGTGGTTGTGTCCTGAAGGAAAGATTTTTCTCCTCTTCATTTAAGGGTGAAACCAGATGTCGCTGATTGATCTGTGAGCACAAAATTATATCAGGGATCCAAGGATGCCAGGAGCAGGGGCAGATGCAGGACTATGTGGGTGTGCGAAGATGCTCAATTGGTGACTACAAATGAAGATATTAGGGATCATTCACACATGACCCCTAGGCATTACATTCACAATCTTCTGACTCTTTCCTCGATAGAATATTTTTTTCTTATTTTTCCTTTTGGCATTTTCTTTGAAAACTTCTAAACAGCAGAGAGCTGTGCATAATGCACAAGCCAGTTCCAGTGCTGGATCTTGGCCATCATCTCAGGAACGAGTGAGGCAGAGGAAGTTTTGGCTCCTGTGCTAAGCCTTTTTCCCTCAGTGAGGAAGTTCTTCAGCAATTTAGCCAGATGCTGTTGGGTGATGTATACAGGCAAAGGCTTGTGGTGATGGCTCATGGGGTCAGGGGTCCCAGATCCAAAACGTGGTGGCAAAAAGAAAACATTCCTCATCTAGTTTCAATCTTCTCCTTGTTATGTTTTCAGTTATTACTCTCAAGATTCATTACAGACAGATAAGTGGCTGAAAGTCATATCCTTGATCCTTCATTCATTCAGTTGCATTCAGTTCCACTCAGAATACATAAAAATTTGGTAACCTTTCTTCTGTGACATGAGAGCCATACATGGGAGAACTCATCTAATCAAAGGGGATGGAGCATGCATTGATCTGTTAAGTTGTGAAGGGTGAGGGCTTTCTAGGCTACGGAAGGAGAAGGCACTTGGTTGCACTCCCCAGAGGGTTTGTAAAGCCTTGGGCAACATGATCTTTGATGAGTGACTCCCACAACATGGCACCAGCACCCCAAATTCCACCTGAGGTCACAGAGGCATGGCCTGAGGACATGGTGGCTTCACGGTTCCCATGGCAACCAGAGACCATTCTGTTCCTGGCTGCTTCAAACCCACATTCAAGACATGTTGTGGCTCAGCTGTGAGGGTAAGAAAATAGACGATAGGAGCGGTTGCCAGGGTCTTGTGTCTTTGAAAAAGTGATTTTATCCTTATTGCCTGGGCGATGAGGAACCAGGTTGTAAGCAGTATGGAGCCCCGTGTGTGATAAATTCTTACATGTCCAGGCAGGACAAGGGATCCCACTGAAACCTGACAGCCCGCACATCCACCCAGGCCCGCTAGGTGGCACTGTGCTCTGATGGCCACACCTTTCAAGCTGACAGCCCACTCACCTGGCTCCTTCTGCATACTCTTAACCTCCAGAAGGCCCAGTGGAACAGGCTGGGACCAAGGGGTGGTTGAGAGCACGTGGGTCAACAGTAAGTCTAATATTTGTGTAGTCCAGAGCACCTAATCCTGCTATACATGCTACCCAGATTGATGGAGCTACTCATGTCATAAAGTTTAGTAAGGTCATAGAAGATGCAAACACCATAGAAAGTATATTTCTCACAATATCCTTAGTATGCACTAAATGCTATATGTTAGCATTTATAACCTTTATAGCAAATGCCTTGTGGCTTTTAATAATAACGTTTTCAATTATTTTGGATCCAAAATTAATAGTTTCCCTGTTTTCTTTCAAGTTTCTATAATATGGAAAATGTGCCCTCTTAAACTAAGATAGAGACTGTCCTGTGGTCTTTCAATATTAATGTTGCATTTATACTATAGCATCTAAAAGTGCTATAATTGCTATCTTTGTTCTTTCATAATAATATGATTTCCAATCTGTATAATCTAATCCTGAAAAGTAACTGTCTCTCCTGGGACCCTTAATAAGAATATGATAAAATTGTGCCGTTTTAATGTAATTGCTACTATGTGGTCTTTAGTAATAAAGAAATTCTAGCACTACCATGTTAAACTAATGCAGTTGACCCCTTTGTCCCTTAAAAATGGTTATCATTTTCATAGTGGACATATAAACATATATAATAGCTACCCTGTGAACATCAACATTAATACAATATCCCTACTATGGCCCCCAAATGTAACAGAATATAACTGATATATTCATACACGGTCATAAAACCTGATAAAGAGCTGTTATGTATTCTTTATCATTTATGTAATTCACCTATTACAACATCAAAAATGGATATAAGAACCATTCAGAGAACTCAAATATGGTATCCAAACTATAGTATCCATATAAATATAGAAGCTGTGTTGTAGTCTTTAAATCTAATGTGATATTCCTAGTCTAGAATCTAAAACTATTATACTAGATCCATGTACTTTTAAATATGAATATGACATGCATATTATGGTTTCTAAATCCAATGAAATATATGTTCTATGACCTTTAATCTTACTCTATAACATCCTTTACATAAACCTTGAAACCAATATAAAATTTCCTTGTGAATTTTAATATTTATTTAATACTCAATATAATATCTAGAACCAATGAACACGTGCTCTGTAGCATTTAAGGTTAGCATAAAATTTATATTATACAACCTTAAGCTAATCAACTATCTGCACTGTAGCCATTAGGCTACTAAGATATTCATGATATAGTATTACAATTAATGCATTAACTACCATGTTGACTTTAATCCTAACACAATATGTGTACTTGAGCTTCTAAATGTGACATAAATATTTATCTGTGGCCTTCAATATTAATGTGATATATATATACTCTAACATCTCAAACTGATGTGATTGTTGCCCTGTGTCCCTTAATATTGATGTAATACTCATACTATAGAAAGTACAACTAATAGAAATTCCCTGAGGTTTTAATACTTGTACATTATCCATAGTTCAGTACTTAATATAATAGCTTCCATATACCTTGGATATTGGAAGATATGTGCTATAGCATCTATAACAAATATAATAGCCTACCTGTAGTCCTTTATGCAAAAATATTATCAATGATAAATCATCTCAAGGTAATATAATATCTGCAATAGTTTATTGATCATAATGTAATACCCATATTACAGGATCCAAAACTGATATACTAGCTGTACTGTGAACTGTAATTCTATTATGGAATCCATACTACAGCATCTATAGAGTGATATTAATTTCTTTTTTCTGACAGTTGAATATGCCCATTGCATCTTGATCCTCAAGCAATACTGAAAATGAAAAAATGTGTATAAGTGTGTTCTCATCCACATGCCCCACCGAATTGTAACAGATTTTAGGTGGAATGATCCATGCATGTATGAATGTAAACATGATAAAATACAGATATGCAGTCCCTGGATTCTTATCCTTATGCCGAGGATCACTCTGACTTTATCTTTGATTGATCTGTAATTTCTCATCTCAACACTGAGAAATCTGGGTCATAGCTTCTGCCATGCAATTAATTCATTTTTTCTTTATGAGAAATATGCTCATTATTGCTCCAGATTACATGATCTAAAATAATAAAAACAAAGAAACAAATTTGGTCTTTAGCCCCAGTTCCTGGTGCAGAGTTTCTCAAATCCTAATATTTAGTAAGCAATAATGGTGGTAAGTACATCTTTAAGGCTAACATTAGATGGTTGACCATGATTCCTAGCATGGGGTCCCTATATCTTGAAGAATGTTTAGGGTGATAAGAAGGTCTTTGCTTTAATAAGGACTCTTGTTAGTCTCTAGGGCAGCATCAGGATAGAGGATGGTTGTGAGGAAAACCAAGCCCTGAATATAATCTTGCAACTTTCAGTTCCTCACCTAACTTGGGGAAAGAAGCTGGATTATGAATTAATATCCATCAGGCCTAGAAGACTAAGGCAACCACAAATGTCTGTACAAGATGTGATCAAGGAGTTTCTGAACACAACAAAGCACAGGAAGGTTATTTCCCTCAAACTCCATGTGGACAGATTCTCCTATACTCAGGACCCTCCTGAGTCTCATCCTGTGCCCCTCCTATTCTGACCATAATTTTGTCTTTTCTAGAATGTCAAAAAACATGGGTCATACAGCAAGTTATCTCTTCAGCCAGGTGTGTTGCATCTTGTAGCAGAATAGATAGTATGAATCTGTATCTCTGTAGCTTTGTGGTTCACTCCTTTTTATTATGCATTTGTTGAGCACTCAGATATGGAAAGATATATGGATATTTTATCTGATCAGCATCAAAAGTTCTGATATCCATAATGGCATCATAGTTTGGTTTGACATGCTTCCTCAGAGCACTTTTCCAAATGCAGAATAATTATGGGGACACTGGTCAGAGACTAGACTTATTTTGCCTTAAAAAGCACTGGCACATCATCTCAAAAGTGACTGTAAAGTGTATTTCCAGTAATGCCTGAAAGTTCTGGTAATCCAAATCCTACAGCTTTTGGTGTAATGACTCTTCTTAGAGTTTACCAATGCTAATTGAAGTGCCAAACTACCTATCATTTTAATTTATGAGATCTGTGTTTTTCTGTCATCTATAGGAGGGTTAACCTCTCTCCTAAACATACTATACACCCCAGAGGAAAATTTTCATCCATGCTTCATGAAGTATTTCACAAAGAAAATGAAGTTCAACTGGAACCACAAGTATGTGGGTAGCACCAGTGACACAAGCAAATGGCCAGAATGGATCTCCATTTTCAATGCCACAGAATTACCACAATACTCATGACTTCAGTTCTGGTCATCACTGCAATCCTGGGATGAATGGGGCCACAGCTGGCTGTGGAGAGGTCATGTGAAGGAGAAGGAGAAACACCTGCAGGTGTTAGAGACTTCCCCCAAGTCCAAGGCTGCTCCTAGTGAGCCTCACATGGAAGCATGCAGAGAGAGAGATAATACAGAGAACACATTGAGTCCATGATGCAAATTCCCAGAAGGTTCCATTATCAAAGCATGCCCAATAACTGAAATGGTGTAGGAGGCAACTGATCAAGTCTTGTTAAAAACGTGCTCTCCGTCCAAATTCTTTATTGATGTCTCATCACCAATAAAGCAACTGCAGGGAAACATTCCTCAACCATACATAGGGATCCCTGCCACTGGCAATTTGGCCCTTCAGATCTGAGATGCAGGCTTGCACCTGAGACCAGTCAAATGGTTTCTAAGTCCCAGGGTCTATGTGTCAGGATCACCATGCCCTGAGTGCAAAAGTACCAATACAAGAATCTGAGTAGGGGCAGATGGAGCCTGTGCTGCTTTGATGCCCCTCACTAAACTGAAGGTAGAAGTCAATGTCTCTGGGATGTGTTTATAGGGTGTCTGGATCTCAGGCTATCATTGACTGTCCTGGGTTCCATACTCTTTCTTTAAATATTGTATTTGCCTAATTTGGATTCCAGTAAGAAAACTGTGGTCATGCATATATTATTTGAAAATGTATAATTTTGTCTAGGTGGGTCTAGCTGTGAGCAAATTGTAGTTTTAAAATAATATACATTCTTGTTTTTTTTTTTCTATTGAGAGTTTAGCACGCTACACCTTTGTGTTGGATGTTATGTTTAGAAGAGAATAGTACAGCACTCAGATCATGGTGCTTCAGTGATTGAAACTGACATTGCTGTGCTTTAGAATGTGAGAGCCAGCACTGGGCTGACTTGGTACAGATTCATGTTGAGAATCTTGGTAGAAAGATGTGTTTGAAGTAGGGGACTAACACTTGGGTAGACTTTATTGATATAGTTGCGGGGGTGTCTGGAATTCCATCCAATGCTTGACAAAGATCCTCTGGAGGATGTTTGCAAAGGCTCATCCTAAAGGGAATTGCTGAATGTTTTGCTCTGGAGCATGGTGTTTTTCTGCTGCATTTTTTCTGATAATATATTACTCATTTCACTCTGAACGGATTGCTTAAGTGGATGAGGGGAATACAACAAAAATTCTAGAAAATATTACCTACAATTTGAAAAACAATGGGTCTTTACCACTAACAAAGTCAAAAATAATTTTGCAACCATGCAATGAATCACTGAACGCCTCTGGAGAAAATACATATAGATCTGCGTTTGTCTCCAACAGGCTGGTTAAATTCTAATGATGGTTTTGTTTATGTGTGGTGGTGAGGTAAGAGAATAAGGTTTCACAACATTCCTTCCTTCCTACAAAGATTAGGTCACCCCTATAATAAACGTTGGTACACAATAACCATTGGGACTGCTGCCCTCCTGTAGCCCTTAACTCAGCAATTTAGATATTAACCAGATGGACCTAGTAGAGATGATCACATGAGATTACTTGTCTATCGCTTTAACTGTGAGAATAATAAGAATAGTCTTAGGTCACATAGAGTTTAGATATTAAAAAAATAAACATTTCATTAGCTCATTGACATAGTTCGATATTCTTAAAACAAGGAGGGAATGGAATTTTGTCCCAGGACCACACTGGGGAAGTGGCAGCCTCAATTGAAGAAGATTCAGCAGTGTGGAATCTGTAGTGTGCAGGAGGAAATGATTTCCTGTGGAGGAGACCCAGGATGCCCTGAAAGATAAACTGTCCTTTGTGCCAGGAGCACAGGGCACCATGCATGCTAGCAAAGGAACCTGGAGTTAGAAAGACCTATACTAATGCAGGAACAATGGTATATGCCTGGAATCCCAGCTACTCAGGAGGCTAATGAAAGAGGATCATGACTTTGAGTCAAGTCTGGGCAATTTAAATAAATAATTAATATTAATAATATTAAAAGATCTAACACTTGGTGGTAGAGTGCTCTTGGATTCAATATCAATTTTCACAGGTAAAGGAAAGGAAAGGAAAGGAGAGAAAAGAAAAAGGAAAGAATCCAATTTTATTGGTGCATACCTATAATCCCAGTGACTCAGGGAACTGAGACAGGAGTATCACAAGTTCAAGGCCAGTGTTAGCATTTTAGTGAGGCCCTAAGAAACCTAGTGAGACCCTGTCTCAAAATAAAATAAAAAATATAAAAATAAAATATAAAATTAAAATATAAAAAGTGCAGTGAAAATCATCCCTGATTTAATGCCCAGTACTGAAAAAAAAATCTCTGTATTATGTATAATTATAATACACCAATAAAACATATGGGGAAAAGGAAAGGAAATAAATGAGCAACTAATATTGATTTTAACAGGCAATAAAACTTTTTTCCCTAACTTTCTGCCCATGTTAGCTGCTACAGTTGGTTGGGGACCCTTCCATACCTAAGGGAGGAAGATGGTGCTGCAGAGAACAAGTCTCTGGAAGTCATCTACTCTAGGTTCCAGCCTGCATTGCAAACTAAAAAGGATGTGCTGTGGTACAATCAGACTCTGAAGATGGCCAGACTGGGAAAAGTGAAATAAACTGATCACCTCACCAACCACTGCCCAGCTCTGAGGAAACTTGAAATATGCTATGTTGGCCAGAATTGGTGTTCCTCACAATAATGGCAATAGAGAATTGGGCACAGCATGTGGGAAACACTACAGAGCATGCACGCTGTCTGTCATTGATCCAGATGACTCTGATATGAGTAGAAGCAAGCCTCAACTCTCAGAGATTCTTCAGATTCATGGGAAAGGCAAGCTATAGATCAACTTAGAGACCGGTAAGATGTGGGGAGCCAGCTTCTAATTCCTTGTTTTTATGGAACTGGGGATTGAACTTCATTCCTAGTAGGAATGTGACTAAGCATGAAGGTAGTGAGAGTGAAGAAATATTCCTGTGTTTCAGTTTCATGATTCCCAATATAAATAACCTCCTTGGTATTTGGCTTCTTGTTTGAATATACGCCAGATATTTCATGCTTTTATTCTTGGAAAATGAAACATTACCTGTTCTCTTGCAGATAGACTGAGCCATCTGCAAAAGTTCTGGGTCATGAGTTGTGGGCAGAAGCCTGCATGACTTGTCAAGGCAAGTTCACTTATGTGATGGCATAAGAAAATGCAAGAGAACTGGAATTGGGGCACATGCCTGTAATCCCAGTTATGTGGTAGGCTGAGGCAGGAGAATCACAAGTTTGAGGACAATCTGAGCAACTAAGCAAAAACTTGTCTCAAAATAAAATAAAAAAGTAATTCAATGTCACAGAGCTTGACTGGCAGGTGTGAGGCCCTGGGTTCAACAGCCAGGATTGGGTTGGGGGATGATTTGGGCTCTCACGTATGATCAAATTATGGAAGAGGCTCTCTTAGTCAGGAGTCAGATGTTGTGAAATGCCCACTATCCCAGGTGATGAGAATCCTTCCCTTCTGAAGATTCTGTGTATTCCATTTTATGTTAGTGTATAAAGAAATGTGGTAAAAGCTAGAAACCCAAGATCTGAAAGTCCTTCCTCTCTAGGTGAACTAACCATCTCTCCCTGCTGAGGTCTTCTCATGCTTAGAGACAGCACATTTTCCTGAGGTCCTCTCACTTGCTTGGAGACAGCACATCTTCCTGATTTCTTCTCACATACTTGGAGACAGAGAGCACATCTTCCAGCCATTTTTCAGAAAGAGGTTTTGGTACTCAATGCATCCATAATCTTCTCTTACATTTCTAGCTGAGGAGGGAATAGGGGGCTACAAACATAAAACGTTTGCTTTCTTCCATGTGAAAAACTTGGAAACTTCTCCCAGGTGCTAAATCACACAACTCGGTTACCTGCTACTGTGGTTGGATCTGGGTTGTCCCCAAAGCTTTTGCTTTGAAGACTTGGTCCTCAATGCAGCAGGGTACATAGCTGGGGTCTTCAGGAGGTGATTGAATCACTAGGGGTCTGACCTCATAATGAATTAATCCCCTGGTGAATTTACAACTTCAAGGGCTATTGGAGGGGGTGAAATCATTAGAGGTGGGCCCTAACTGGAGAGAATGGGACATTTAGTGTATGCCCTTTAAGGCTATTTTGGGCACCTGGCCTCTCTGATTTTTGGCCACCATGAAGTGAGCAGTTTTGCTCTTCTCTGTGTTCACTGGAATGTTCTGCCTTGCCATGGGCCTAGTGAAATGGGGCCAAGCACAATGATGTTTCTGAATCCAAAATAAAAAATGTCAAAATAAATTTTGTCCCCTTTAGGTTGACTTAACTCAGTTATTTTATCACAGCAGTGGAAAGCTAACACACTTGCTAAAATTGATTAAAGGAAAGGTAAAAGATATGGAATAGAAATGTAAATTAAAACTTAAGAGGTATAACTCACCTCTCACTCTTTTAATTAGTAATGGAGGGAAGCTAAGTAAATGAAACCCCTGCTTTAAAGTCAGCTATACCTTATCCTGGAGGCCCAACTTGCCCATAAGTGATGGTAAATCATTTTTAATTTCTTTGCAAAAATTTTAGCTTGAGATTTTATGTGCAGTCTAAATGCAAAGGATGAGTCACAGGATGATGCAGACAGAGAAGGCATGGGTAATACTACAAAGGTGTGGACTCCTTGTTTTTATGCAACTGGGGATTGAACTTCATGAGGTTTACTGAGGTGATTGAAATGAACAGAGGGTGGCCACCATGCCTGCTGCTTATTACTTGTGGTTAGTTCTGGCAGAAGAGGCAGTGGGAGCCCTGGGTCCAGTCACTTGTGCTTCATGGCCTGCATTTGTCATTAAGCCATGTCTTTCAAAATGAATAATACTGCCTATGTGCCCAGAAAGTTTGGTGCTAGACAACCTCTGTAAATATCTGCTTGAAAGGGTACAGAATTTAAAATACACTGATTTATCCACTATTTTTTGCTAAGAGGAATGACGTTATTTAGCCTAAGATTTTGCTTGGTTATTTTTCATTTAAAAGACTCTGTCCTAGCTTAATAATGAATTTATTGTCATAATTCTTATTTTTAGTATTATTTTAGCAAACTATTCGATTTACTGGAATAAAAAAATACATTATTTGAAGATCAGTTGATCCCAGTCAATTCTTCATGATTATTGTGCTTATCAACCCCTTCAGAACAGGAGGAATCTATAGTGAGAGCTTTCACCTCAGTGCCTGGCCTTGTTACTGTGGATCAAAACCTGACCATGAGAGTTGGGTTTGTTGACAAAGGAATTCAACACTTTTAATTTGGAATTCAACTGTGGGTTTAGAAAAGGAACACGGAATTCTGTCTCCTTGCCTACTGCATCCACTCTAAACACCACCATAGACTTGCCATTCTAATTTTCTAGGTTTTGTTTCTCCTATCCTCTTTATATTATAAGTTTTGGCTAAGTAAGATTAAACTCTCTTCTTTGAAAACACACCACAAATTGTCTATCAGCATTACTCTTTGCTATCTGTGTCTCTAAAATGACCATTCTTATCAAGTCCAAAATTCGAAAGTTCCATCAAAATGTCCAATCTTGATTCAAAGTTGAATTTTGACATGAAGCACTTCTGTGAAGCAACAGCATATTATTAGTACCCTTAATATTATATCATGAGTGACTTGCTTCCATGCATTTCTGGAATACTAACTTATGAAGACAGAAACTATCTCAGAGATTAATGTAAAATGCTTAGTGTTAACTAGTGTCAGAAAATATTTACTGAAATTGAGTTTCTTTTAAAATATTAATTTAAACTTGGTATGGTAGTGTGTGCCTATAATCCTAGCAAATAGGAAAACTGAGGCATGAGGATTACAAATTCAAGGTGAGTGGGAGCAAGTTAGTGAGACCCAGACTCAATAAAAACAAATAGGGCTGAGGATAGAGTTTGGTGGCAAAGTGCCCTGTGTTCATACCCTAGTAATGCAGAAAACAAAATGAAAATTTATATAAATAAAAAGCATTTATATGTATATACTCAGTGGTGCTAGGAATTGATACCAGGATCTGCGCATGCTAGGTAAGCATTCTAACCCTGAGCTACATCCCAACCTACTTACTGTGGTTTTGATAAATTTATTTTATAATAGAGAATATCTTTAAAGGTTTAAAAATAGAAGAGTAATCATAATTTTAGTCAGAGTCATCAATTACTTTATTGTAGGCATTAATTTAGAAATGGTTATTGTTCTATAAATGCTTAATTTGTTGATATTTTTGTTATTCATTTTAAGACTTAGTCTATCAATATTGAATCTTGCTTAATTTTTAAGTTACACTTAAAAACCTCTCTGTAAAACATAAGGGCTGACCAAATTAAATCAAAGTTTAAACTAGTGATCCTTAATTGCATCTTGCATTTTGAATATAGCTTATTAAAACATGGCTTCCAAGACATGGGCCTTTTCAGACTCACCACCTGCTGTTTCTCCTCATGCCCAGTACATCCTACAATGTAATACACAATCATTTAATGACTCAATCAAGTATACCTTTGTCTTCTTCTCCCGAATATTTCCATATTGTGGAAATTTCAATCCACTACTTTTCAACTGAGAGGCCACCACCAGCAGGTGACTGTGCTAGGTTTTATTCTCCTGATAACCTTATCACAACCTATTTGGACAGAAATGTCAACAAAATTAAAATGTGAACACAGCTGTCAGAGTAGCAATAACAGGATAGTAGAGGCAGGTGATACCAAAGAATACGAAGGATGGCCATCGAAAGTTTGAGGTCTGCTAGGCAACTGAGTGAGGCCCTGTTTCAAAATTAAAAATAGGCTGGGGATGTAGTCCAGGGTTTGGGTGCTTGTCTAGCAAGAGTGAAGCCCTGGGTCCCATCTCCAGCACTATCAAAAACAACAGAGAAGAAGAAGAAGAACTGGTTAATTTAGTCTATGTGAATTTGACTAAATGAAGAATAAGTGGTATGAATGGCTTTAACTTTTCTTTCTATTCTTCATGTCCTCCCAGCTCTTAGACTATTTGACAAATAAATTTTAGAAAGAATGACTTTTTGTATACTTTAAATATAGTTTGTCTAATTTAATACCACATTAACATACAATCAGGAACTTGTGACTTCTCCAGTGAGCAAAGAGATTATCTGAACACTATCTTTATTAAAATGACTTCGCCAACTGAAGAGGGAAAAGGCAGATGTAGGCATCAGCAGTGGCTAACATACTTTATCAGGCAAGGCATTTTAAACTGAATTCTCACAAATTGAGAAAGGAGACTGAAAACAACCATATAAATATCTTTGATAATATATTGTCAGATGAAGTAATAAGGAGGGACATACATTATGAATATTTATCATAAATGCAAATATACTATGGCTTAAAGTTTTTAGAGACTATATTTGAGTTAATTTCCAATTGGATACAAACTGTACAAACACTTTTTATTTATTTGTTTGCTTGTTTAATTTATTTTCTGCAGTGCTGGGGATTCAACTCAGAGCCTTCTGCATGTGAGGCAAGCAGTCTACCAACTGAGTTATCTCCCGAGACCAATCTTGATTTTGAACATTAAACATAGCAGGAATTTCTGAAGTATTTACTCAAGATTAAATGATTTTAGGAAAATATATTGACATAATTTATTTTCAATTGCAATACAATCCCTAACATTCCAATATTTACTGAATTTAAGCAGCTAAAAACAACCTTTGGATTAAATGTTTTTGCTCCTCAGTATTTTGCAGTGAATACTTTTTTGTGGAAATTGGTAGGCTACAGCAAATGTGTATATCTGCACTTGTTATGTGTCTTGCAAGGGTGATATTCACTTAGAGCCCAGGTTGTTATTTCCAAAGACTTTATGTAAAATAATATATAAACTTTGTCAAATTTTCTGAAAGTGTTAGGGAGTTTCTGATAATATAGTTACAAAATACTTGGAAACTACAGAAGTCTGCTATCCAATTGGTATTTTGGTTGAGTAGTTTCAGAAGGAAAAAAACAAAGAACACCTACTAACAGTCAAGACCCAGTACAGCAGCCATAATGCACAGTTCAAGGCAGTCTTCTTGTGGGAAAGTGCTGCTTCTGTAGGCTTCTCAGTCACATCCACAAACACACAAGGTACCCGTTACCAGGAACAATGTGCAGCAATGCAACAACAGCATGCTGTGACCCAGAGGGTTAAGAAAGGTTCAAAGAGCAAGAAATACTGCAGTATATCCCTGAACAATGAGTGTGAATTCCTCAGTCATTACAGATATTGTCAATATTTGAAATGGAGTATTTTTGCAAAAGCAAGTCTATTTTCTATTCAGTCTCTTACCTGTGAATCACATATTTTATATAATAATAAAACAATTAAGAGTTTGTGGTTTGAACTAATGAATCTCAGTCTTTAACGTGTTATGAGAATCATGCTGAAGTTTTGCTAAGTTGGGCCTGAAAATTTGTACTAGTTAGTTCCTTTGAAATATGATGTCGCTGGTCCCACATCACACTTCTTAGAACCATTGTTTAAAGCCTTAGCTATCTTTTTCACTTTTCTCTAGAGAATAAGCTACTCTTATCCCATTAACTCCTGATCTGGAGTTTTGTCTGCAGTTTCTCAATATGTAATCACTCAAATGAAAAGAGTGAAAGAGTACCAAAAAGACATTTACAATTTAAAATTAAATTTCAATAGACAAAGGATTCAGCAAACTAGAGGATTCTGTTACCTTTACCAATGCCAAGATTTTTTTTTTGTGTGTGTGTGTGTGTGGCAATGGGGAGTGAACCCAAGGACAATGTACATCTGAGCTATATGCTCAGGTTTCTTCTTTTTTTTAAGATAGTATCTCACTAAATTTTCCAGGATTGCTTTGAACTTGTGATCCTTCTGTCTCTCTCTCTCAAGTAGCCAGAATTACAGGCATGTACTACTGTACCTGGCCCAATATCACTTTTAATTTCTCCACATTATAAATTATAGAGACATATGGTTATTCCTTATTTATTTTGGTAATAGGGATAAAACCCAGGCACACTTTATTACTGAGCTATATTCTCAGGTATTTTTTATGTTTTAGCAAAGTTGTTGAGGCTGTTCTCAAAATTGTAATCCTCCTGCCTCAATCTCCTGATTCACTGGGCTTAAAGGCAGGTAATGCCTGGTGGATTATCATTTGTTTGGAATCTGGGGTCTTATACTTAGTCCTTTATTTTCAAACTCATTGTACTGTAGAAAACATTACTGCTGTGGTCTGCAAGTGTGTGTTTCTCCTAAAACACACATGTTGAAACCTAATCACCACTGTGCTGATATAAGGTGTGTTCACTGGATGGTCATTAGGGAAGAGCTGCCTTGTCCCTTTCCACCATGAGAGGATAGTAAGAAACTGCTGTCTGTGGACTAGAGCAAGCCCTACCAGATAATGAATCCCTTGATCTTGGGATTCCTAGTTTGCATAGTCATGAGAAGTAAATTTATTTATAAGGTTCACAGTTTTCAGTATCTTGTTGTAGCAGCCTTCACAGACTAATACAATTTTCTTCTCAACAAACTAAATTTGTATTTTTAAAATTAAAAAAGAAATGCTGATGTGTTGTTTTTGTTTTCAAATAGAGAAAAGTTAAGTCCACTGAAGATAATTCTTTAAGAAGTAGTATTTGTTTCACTGTTTTGCTATTGTTTCACTGTTTTGCTTTTGTTTTTGTTTTTTTTGGGGGGGCTGGGGAGTGGGTAGAGGTGATGTACCCCATTGAAATAGTACAAAGAAATAAAACTGCAAAATAAACCAGTTCCACATTTAGTAGGATATTAACTTGGGTTTTTTGCCAGACACTGTGGATAAAGTGAGATACATGAAAGAAATTTGGCTTGGCTCTACACACCATGATTGAATCCTGTTACATAGCAAAGGTGATAAGAAATTACCAAATATTAAAAAAAAATTAAAATAACAAGCTGGTGATATAGTTCATTTGGTAGAGTGATTGCCTTGTAAGCCCAAGGCCCTGGGTTCAATCCCTAGCACTCCAAAAAACAAACAAACAAACCAAAAAAACCCAAAATGTTTTCAGGAAGGTACTAGGTGTTTTATAACAATACTGGCAACACATGGAGACCTCTAATCCTTGAGGCTGAAGAAAATATGGCAGTGATAATGTCATGCCTGCAGGAGGCATGAACTGACAGCAATTTATATGTTAAACATGGTAAGTTCATTGATCATTAGCTGAATGCCTTATGCATTTAATTAACAGAATATTTCTGATATAACAATGCTTCTGCTTACACAGTACTGTTAACAATTTTCCAAACAAGTATAGCACACTTGGAGTATTTTCTGCTTAATAATAAAATTGAAGTCACCCAGTATGAAGAATTTGAGCAAGTATTTCCTCTATGGTTAGGATCACACTTGCTCTAACAATGGATGAAGAACTCTAGGAATACATTATATATGGGTCATCTACATTAAACTCTAACTAGATCTCTAATTTTAGAAGATTAAACAATTTATATTACCATTCAACAATGGGTATTAATATTGTAGCAAATAATGTGTATAAAATATTAATATTGTAGCAAACCCTGTACCAGACTGTAGGGAGAATGTGTGGACACATTAGGAATGCATCCATCCTTTATGAGTTATGAACAGTAGCAATACACATACATAAGGATTTAATAATATGCTAAAGTGTTAAATGGAGTCACAATCAGAAATGGTCTGAGGGTGAAGGTGGATGGCCCCCTGAGGTATGTGTACTCCAGGAACATAAAGAGCTACTAGCTTGATTATTTGCAGTCCAAATAATCAATTTGTTCTCATAACACTGGTACTTTTTATTAACAAAGTACATATTAGTAGCCTTATCAAAAATAAAGAAGTGGTTTGAGATATAGCTCAGTTGGTAGAGTGCATGCCTCCCATGTAAAAGGCCCTGGGTTAAATTCCCAGCACAACAAAAAGGAAAAAGAGAAAGAAAGCAGTGTTCAATGTTAATTCAACAATCTAGTTGTGAAAAAGTGCTGTAGCAGAAGGGAAAAAGAAAATTTATGAAGAAAGGAAGGCAAATCAAAACAGATGTTCAATGACTTTAGCCCTCTTTTAACTTAGATTAGTATTTATAGTTAGTGTGCTCATGGTAAGATAGTTTCATGTGCTAAAATTTCTGCTTGGAATAGCAGAAAACTAATCCTGTAAAATTGTTCTGCAAGTCCATCACTTAGGAGTTCTCTAGGCAAAGGCAAGAGAGCCAAAGATAGGACTACATGAATCTGTGGCCCATAACTACACTATGGAAGGCTGATGAGTAAAGATTTGCATAGTTCAGAGCCCTGGGTATGCACTCATACCTTAGATTCAAAATGATGTTGAACTGAATGGTTGGCTGACTTACCAGCAATTTGGTTGTTATTTTATGATTTGAAACTTAGACCTTGCTAGTGTGTACTTTCTAAACACTGTGTACATAATCATTTTCCATGGAAGCCAGTAACCTGGACATCAAGCATAATCTAATTCTAATGTACCTTAGGAAACCTGTAAGAGTAGTCTTCAGTCAGGATCACTAGTGGTAGTGCTTTCCTAGCTGCCTGATCAACATGACATTCTTTCCTCCTCAACAGTCTTTCCTTCAGGTAATATGTTGGAGGATGCTTAAGCACACTAAGAATGCACAGCATCTTCAGTTTGTTGAGTGTGATGCACTCGTTGGCTGTTCAAGTCCATAGGTCCAAAGCTCCATCCCCCAGTCAGGTCGAGGTCTCAGGAAGCTGAAGGTCCATATTCAGGAAGCCAAGGTGAGAGACTCAGGGTAAGGAACTGCTTACCATCGATGTTGGGGGCAGAACTTCAGTAAGGTATGTGGACACTGTTGATCCACAGCATACTACCTTCTCACACTTGTTACCAGTGAAAATGAAAGGCCAAGAGAATCACTGCCCTCCCAAAGAAGGGAACTGCACCTTTTCTAACATTTCTTGAAAATATGCATTTGAAAATTCACACACCTCAACATAGGTGGCAATGCAAAAACAGATGAACTGATTCTGTTCTACTAGAGAATATCACAAACTATCTCTTATAGGCTTTCTTTTTTTTAATTTCTGCAATGTTTGCCCATAATTTTCTCATTTCTGCCTGACACTTTGAACAGTACCACTTGTCCTTTGACTTTTGACTGAGTCCCAAGTAGAAGAAGTAGAAACATCCAATGGAGGCACTTGCTAATTCTTCAAGGTATCATTTCTCTATAGGCCACCTGATTGCACAGAGAGTATCTGGGCTCATTTTCCTCACTGGGAAGGTTTGCATCCTTCTGTGCTTTGGCAGTGCAGGCTGTTCTTTGAGGTCTTTGCACTCTTTTCCTTGGGTGTTCTAGAGGTGATGTCATCATGGTCATAATTATTTAGATACATTCATAACTTGATTCACATTATTCAGTGGCCACAGTGTAGTCTTGTAATTCATCTTTTCAGGTAGTGCAACTGTCTTGTTCTTTGCCTTCTCTTGGCAGCTTTGAAGCTTTTGCCAGTAATGTCCTTGATCTCTTAAGGTGCCCCCAAGAGTTCCATGTGACTGTCCACTTGTCTTGTCTGGCTCTCTGCCAGCTCCTCCAGCTGACTCAGGGTCTGAATCTTCTCATCACCCAGCACCTGGCTCCAAATCAGGGCTCTCTGGATGCAGCACAGCACTCAGTTTTTTTGGGCACCATCTGTCCCTCATTTCAACTTCTCATAATGTTCATCCAGTTCTTTCAGGATTTCTTTGCATTTTGCTTTGATCTCTGACATTTCTGAGACATTTCTCTTCAGGTGTAAAAGCAGAGAGTCGATGGAGGCTAGGTAATCCTCCACATAGTTCACCAGGTGGATCTGTTCCTGTTGAAAGACTCAGCATGGTTCAGACTGAAGCCCCCTCCACTCTGCATGGCTTTCTGCTTCCTGCACCCCTCCCCCTAAAATCAGATCTGCAACATGCAGAGCTCTTGCTCACCCATGATCCCTGGTTCTCCCAGGAATTCTGACCAGCTGGCTAGCAGTTGCACATGCCCAGGCCACAGTACTTAGCATATACTAGTGGGCTGTGGATAAGGGGGCTCCCAGATGAACCCCTACTGGCCAGGCAATGTGCAGGGTGGTGGAGGCACCCAGAAGGACCCCACTGTTCTGGCTGCTCTGGGTGGAAGGGACTCCCAGGTGAACCCTCACTAGTGGGGGTGGGTGGGCTGCTCATAGCAGCACACACCCAGAGAGAGTTGCAGGTCAAGAGTCAAGGGCTGCTCACTGCATTTCTGGGGTAGGGGGGCCCAGCCTGGTGGGCAGAGCCACACTTGCCCCCTTAGTGGACATTTTTAAATGACCCTATCATGGGAAAGCCCTGAGCACTTCAGAGCATTTAGTGAGCACCCTCCAAAAAAGCCTCTCTAAACTCACCCTGTAAGGCTTTGTCCCTGACCCAGGAAAGCAAACTGAATACATCTGGCACCAGGAGGCCCCATCCCTGAGATGCAGTGGGGATGTGGAGGTGTCCGCATCCCCAGGACCTCCACAGAGCCTCTCATGGGAGTTCGCAGCATCTCGCACTCACCAGTGCCCAAACAAGGACAGGAGTGTCAAAAACAGCACTTTGCTCTTGTGGGATCATTTCCCTGTGGGTGCCTCCAGCCCCCAAAGCAGATCTCTTGTGGTTTGGGACTCAGACAAGGCAAGTCCACAGTGGGCGGAACCATGTGGAAGCATGCCCAGGTCGCTGGTGTTTTTTGTGCATGCCTAAGTCTCAGGTGATGCCAGGAATGGACAAGCAGATGTGCAACTCAGGACCAGACCTGCCCACTCCACATGCACCGGTGTTCTGGAGGCCTCTGCATCATGTCCTGTGTTGGTGTCTGGCTGCTTCAGAGCTGGCGGAGACACACTGCCTGCACCACATGTTGTTCTGTTTGATGGATGCCATCCTGCCTGGGGTAATGTCGAAGTCCTACCCCTGGGGTCAGTTGGACACCCTGTCCTCAGGAAAGACCATCCTTGGGAAGGGCAGTTCCCTCCAGTAAGGCCGCTGTCCCCGGGTAATGCCATCTAACACCTCCCTCAAGTAAGGTCACCTCAGAAAGTCTGCTGCCCTAGGAGAAGACTGCCTCTCGCTGATCCCGGGTCAGCATGCTGTCCTTGGGGAAGGCCACCTCCCTCAGGTTAGGCCACCCTCAGGAAAGGCCTCTGCCCTTGGCAGGTACCCAGTTTTGTGTTTCTTGGGGCGGGGGGAGCTTGGTCTGAGACCAACCACAGGGGTCAGGGCCTGGATATCGTGGATCCAGGACAGGGAGGCCTTGGGGACTGGGCACAGATGGACAAAAGGCCAGGGACTCTGCATTCTCAACCCATAATGTGGCAGCGACTGCCATTGGTGATGTACCCTCTCTTGGTAAGGTCGTTGCCTTTGGGTCAGGTCACCCTCTGATCAGAGCAGGGCAAGGCAGGGTGGGGTAGGATGGGGTGGGGTGGGGCAAGTCAAGGCAAGGGGTGGTGGGGCAGGGCAAGGAGTGGTGGGACAGAGCAGGGTAGGTTTGGGGATTGGGACAGGGTAGAGCATCTTGGAGCATTACCAGAAGGCAGCTTAGGGTGGGACAACTGTGTGCACATTAGTGTAGCAGAATACTTACTTAGCACGTGAGAAACCCTGGTTTGGATCTCAGCAGCACACACACACACACACACACACAAATACACACATACCATAATAAATCTTCCTAATTTGGATGACTTTTTTCTAAGAAAAATTTTCAAATCCTTTTTAGAAGATAGAAGCAGAGTGGTGATATATTTAATGTCAGCTATTATATGGCATAATATTTAAAACCACTCTATATGAAATTTCTCAGGACTCAAATCATATTATTTAAGAGACAAGACAGCAGTTGCTTTTTGTAATTCCGTTATATTAATTAAAACAATCTTATGAAATCATTTTCTTTTCTAATTTTCAAACTTAGAAAGTGTATCTATTTGTCTTCCTAAAGTTGTACATTCATCAGAAAGATTTTCTCTTTTTCCTTGCATTCCAGGGGATGGGCCTATTTTCACAGGAAGTGCCATGACTAGGTTTTATCATAATACCAGTGCCCCTCTGCTTTTCAGATCAAAGTTATGTATACCTCTCATAGTTGTTGAATTTATTAACAAAGTACATATAATTTTTATTATATTTAAAAGGTCATCAAATTTGAATTAGTAGAAGCAGGGGTTTGACATGTTATATTATGAGCTGAACATAGTGCAAATTAGTTTGATCATTTTGGGAGTTTGGCATAATGACTTCTGCCCTGTTTTGTGATCAAAGTCTGGCCTGCACCATTTTTTGGCAGTGAGAATTGAACCAAGTGACCATTGTACCATGTCCTAGGCAAGCAATGAGCTACATACATCCCCAGCCATTTAAATGTTGTATTTTGAGACAGGGTTTTGCCTAATTGCCAGGTGGGTCCCAAATGTCATCCCCCTTCCTTAGCCTGCCATGTGCTGGGGTAACAGCACTTGGTGTCAAAGTGCCTGTCTTGTCCTGTAGGATTGATGTATCATATGCTTCTAATGTGTCCTTTTCTAAACAGACCATGTCCATTTTCCCAGTAAAGGCTTTTTTGTTTTGATGTATGTTTAATATGAACTTGCATTATGATGAGACACTACTGTTCATGAGGGTCTAGCTGTGCAATTCACTCAGAGAATTTTTATTTTGATAGTGTCCACATTTTTAGGTCTAACACATTTTGCAAGAAGAAGTGATTATTTGCTTTATACTTGATTACATAAATGAGACATAGTTCTATTATTTTTTTTTCCTTTGTGGTGCTGGAGGTTGAACCCAGGGCCTCCTGAATGCTATACAGGTTCTCTAGTGTTGAACTGCATCCCTAGCACCTAGATCTTTTATTTATCATAAATTTAATGACCAGATAGAGTGATAATAAAATCACTTTGAAGTTCAACTCAATTTGGAACCATTCAAGAGTTTGGGCTTCCAATAATGGTTTGTGATTTCTAAAAGGAAAAGTAATTTTCAAACACATAAGAGTATCTAAGATCATCCATGTACTATGTTTCCCCAGTTTCTCCACTTCCTGAAGAGCATAATGGAGGCAAAGGACTCTGGTGTCCTTCTAACCTGATCTACTCACTAGGCATCATCCACTGTGGTTGCCAATCCTGTTTATCTTTTTCTTCTCTTTGACTATTTGTCAAATGACAATTTAAATTTATTACTGCTAAAGAATATGAATAGAAATAAAAAAAGGACAAGGATTCTTTGGAATAAGTGACCCATTCAGAATGAAAGTCCCTCTGTTGAGGAAGTTCAGTCACGAGTTAAAATAGTCTCTAAAAATATTATTTTTTCTCTAGTGCAAGTGATCATGTTTTAGAAGCCACAACTAGTACTTAGTGACTGCATAAAAATATAAGTTGATGTATGTGTGTTTTTATTTCAACATAAAACCTGTAAAAGTGGTGCTATCTTGAATTATATATTAGATGAAATGGTTTAATTTTCTGTTAAAATAGTTTTGGGATTCATAGTAAAATACAGAACTAGTTAGAATATCAGTTATCAGCAATTATAATTGTATAAACAACCAAGTGTTTGAAAACTTATAACCATGTCTTAAGGATTTATTTTTGAGTAGTGTTTATCTTTATACAGAAATTGCAAAGAAAGGGCAGAGATTTTCCAGGTAACCGCATTGTTTTTCTTTTGATATATTTTATGTGCACTGTCTCAGATGGGTTAACGTCCTAGAAAAGATGTCATGAAGAACAACACTAGTGTGCTATCACTAAATGCAGTTACATTTCCTTTGGATTCTCAGTTCTGCCTCTTCCTGTTCCATGACCCCAGCCAGAATTCCAAATGACATTCAGTTCCTGTCCCTATAGACTTCTTTTTGGGGGTAAACAGTTTATTAGGCCTTCCTTGTTCTGATGACCTTAAAAAGGTTAAGGAGGGTCTTTCAGATACTTTTTATAATGTTCTCTATTGGGGTTTACTTTTTATCTTCATATTTATCCTGGGGCTTTGGGTCTGGTGAAGGCAGGTCACAGAGGTGGATAGCATCTCTGTCATCTCAGTCCCCAAAAGGGAATGTCCTGTTAGTACTGACTGTGTTCACCTGGCTGAGGCAGGGTCTTTTAGGTTTCTCATTGGGAAGTTTCTGTCTCTGTGTGTCCACATTGTCTGTGGTCTTCTGGAGGAAGTTACTCTGCATGAGGCTGAAGAAATAGCTGCCTTGTGGCCTTTTAATACTACCTAATATCCATACAGTAGCATCTAAAACTCATAAAAGAGCTGTCCTGTGAACTTTATGACTAAGGCAACATCCATAAGGTAGCCTATAATATAATAGTAATTCTGTGGCATTTGATATTAATATTATATCCACAATGTGACCTTTAAAACTAATAATATAGTTGTTCTATGGCCTTTAATATTAATAACATATCCAAACTTCCCCCTGAACATGAAATAGTAGCTGCCCTATGATCTTTAAATACTATACTATATAGTATTTCCATTCTATAGCAATTAGAGTTAATATAATAGCTTATCTATGACCATATTAATATTATAGCCAATTTAAAATAAAGTAATTGCTCACTTGTGACCTGTAATACTTACATGGTATGCAAACTATGAAATCTACAAGTAATAAAAATCTACTGTCTCTTAATACTTATGTAAGTTATATACTCTTAAGTAATATAGTAACTGAATTGTTGTCTTTACTGCTAATATATTAATCATCATATAAACTCTAAAACTAATACTATAGCTGTCCTGTGAACTTTATTATTAATAAACTATCCATACAGTAGCATCTAAGAGAAACATAAGAGCTAACCTGTGGCTGTTAATATTGATGTATTGTCCACACCATAGCATGTAAAGCCAATAACTGCCCTGTGGTTTTACTATTATTAAGACATCCATAGTACAGCATGTAAAATTAATATGCTAGATTCCCTTTAGCCTTTAATGTTAATATATACATTACATAGCATCCAAAACTAATATAAGAGCTACCTGTCAACTTTTTACACTAAAATGATAATCCATATTTCATGTGTACTGTGCTTAATTATTAATGTCATATCCATACTATAAGATAAGAAACTAATATAATATATGACCTGTGACTTTTAATGCTAATAAGATACCCATAGTAACCACCTAACACTAATATAATGGCTGCCATATGCCCTTTAAAAATAATATATAAAATAACCATAGTTTAGAAAGTAAAATTAATATAACTTATTGTAGTTATAATACTATTTTGATATCACAATGTAGCATGTAAAATTAATATTATTGCTTCTCTGGGGCCTTTTATGTTAATATGTTATCCACACTATAACATCCAAATGTAATGTAAAGTCTGCCTTGTGCAGTTGTAGAAAATGATAATCCCTTTTACATGCAAGTGGCCTTATTGGGAACATTATGTACACATTATACAATCAAAACTTGATAAAATTGCTGTCTGGTGGCCTTGGGTATTCAGATCTTTTCCATATTGTAGCATGTAAAAATGTTAAAATAGATGACCTGTGGACTTCAGTGCTCATTTGAAATTTACCTTGTAGCATTAAAAACTGATAAGAGAACTGCCTTGTGGCCCTCAATACTGAAACAGTATCCATATTATAGGTTTAAAAACTCTTAATGAGGCAACCTTGTGGTCTTTTGAATGAAAAAGAAAATCCTTGTGGCATTCCCTGTTGTCATTAGTTATGAATGTCACTTGTATTCATACAGATCATATGATGTCATATATAGTGTGGCCTTGAGTGTTAATATGATAACCATATGGTGGCATTTATTGCTAATGATGGCCTGCAGGTCTTTAGTAATAATCTAATATTCATGTAGAGCTTCAATTCTCATATAATAACTGCCCTGTGGCATTAATGGTACTAGGACATCTGTATTTGAAAACTGAAATTAATATTACAGCTCCCTGGGGCTTTCCAAATTAGTAAATTATCCTCCTAATGGTATTTAAACTAATATCACAGATGCACTGTAGCCTTCAGTACTGACCAGATACCTATTTTATAGCATCTGTAACTGATAAAATAGCTGCCTTTTTGACTTTATAACTGAAAAGAGATTTAAATTATAACATAAAAAGTGATAAAGTTGATACATTTGGACATTTAATATTGCTATGTTGTCCATGTTGTAGTATCAAAACTTGATCAAATAGCTTCCATGTATCCTTTAGGACTGATAGGCTATTCCAATGGACCCATAAAAACTTCATATAACAGGTGACTTGTAACCTTTAGTATGATATGACAAGCATATTAGAGCATGGAAAGTGATAGAGTAACTGCTGCCAAGTCTTTGGCAGTGATACCTATCATAATGGAACACAGGAACTACAAGATGCTGCCTTGTGACCCTCAGTACTGAGATGGTATCCACATTGTAGATTTTAAACATGATAATGTGCCTGCCTTGTTGCATATGGTACCAAAATGAAAATTCATTTTACATGCCCTGTGGTCTTTAATATTAATGTTATATCCATAGCACAGCATCACAAAATAATATATATAAATTGTGGCCTTTAATTCTAATATGATAATGTTAAAAGTATCATTTATTACTAATATTATTTCTCCCTTTATCTTTTAATAATAATATAATATCCACATATATCATTAACACTGATAAAATAACTGCACTGTGGCATTAATACTAATGTATTATCTGTATTTTAAACATATATGATATATCAGCTCTTCTGTGGGTTTTAATATTAATAAATTGTCCATATCAAAATGTAAAAGTGATATAACATGGTGTGGTGGTGAATCCTTGTGGAGCCCATCACTGCTGGCCATCAGATTCCACCACTGGCTGTTGTGTTTATGGGGTTGCTTGGCAACAGCTATTCCACCATTGACAGTAAATGCCCAGCTAGGGTGCTTAAAAGAAATTCCTTATGTTTGAGAGGATTAAATCAGAGACTGTGGAAGTCCCCAGGGGAAGAGGTATACAAGACTTCCTGATGAACTCAGCCAAATTGGCTGTCTTTTGCTTGGAGAGCAAGATTCACAGATTCCACCAGGTTGCCAGGATTGATGACTTAGCTGCAGTAAAATGTTTTTTTTTTTTTTTATCTCAGGGAGGTGATACTGATGAACCTGATAAAAGACACGTGTATGGGGAGGTCTGTGAAGTCAGGGGCCAAAGGGCAAGGGGCCAGTTGCGGGGAAAGGGACTGATGGGGCTCCACCACTCAGGCTTTGCTCATGGGGCAGAGCAGAAGGGAAATCAGCTCTTCTTTCACCAGAAGATGACTTTCAGATCCCCATGGAGGCCTCTGTACTGGGGACCTGAAAACCTTAGTGTTTTCACTCAGACCCTCTTAATGAGCAGTAAAACAAAAGCAAAATTTCAGCTGGTTTCCCTGTAGGCTGTTTAACATTTAAGTACTCACACCAGTTTAATGTTCATGTACACACTTTCAAAAGTACGTTATATACATTGTAGAAAAGTGAATAATGAGAAAAATATTGCTCATAATATAGCAACATGAGGGCTAAAAAAGAGTTCTTCAGATATAATCCACTATGTGTTGTCTACTGAGAGAACTTACAAGAACTCTTTGAATGGAGAACATTGCTCCACTGTTTATTTCTTCTTTTGTTTATAACATTGTTGTGAAAGTTACAAAAGAAGAAGAAAAACCTTCTCACAGGCTTGACTCACTAGTTAACTAAATTCTGAAGGATAACTTGGTGTTCTCTCCAGCCAACCATCTTCAGAGCAAGATTTGTGGAAGAGCCCTGAGTTTCTGCAAAGACTTTATTGTTGCTTTTCAAGAGAGCAGACAATAAAGTTCACTGGCAGATTGCTCACTTAACAAAGCACCGAACATAATACTTTTCCAATTTTGTCACCACTTTGACAGACTATACTTAAAAATAATCTGCCAATAGCATTCTGCACAACATTGCTTGTTCCTCTGTCCTAATAGAGTTTCCTGTAATTGTACCTTACTCTTTGTCTGTTTATGTAAGAGGGAGAACAAAGCATTGGTCCACAGCATCCAGGAAGTGCACGCTTTCAGTCACCAGGCCAAAGGAGCAGCATACATAAGCAAAGGAGCAGTCTGCATAGGCTGCCTGCTGCTCCCTTAATGTCCCTTGCCCTCCCTTGTTCCCAAGGTACTAAGGATATCCATATCAGGTTGGGTCCTAGTGGAGGTTTTGTGGAAGGGAATACTCCTTGTCCCCCAAATGTGAGCTCTTTCTATGGTTAACAATATTGCAAAAATTAAAAAAATAATAAAATATCAAAGTTATAACATTTTGGAATCCCACATGCATGTAGTATTATAAAGTCAGGCTAACACTATGAACATGTTTGTAATAAGCAGGGCCTTGTCAATCTGGATATCAGAAAACATTATAAACTTTCACAAATTACTTGTTTGCCAATAGCCAAAAGATAACTGTATAGAACAGGATAAAATATAAAGAATGCAAATATATGGAAAAATATTTGGTATACTAGAATTGGTGGTTAGGTATGTGTATACAGTTTTAAATGTTGCACAGAACTTACCAATAAATCATCTATTTGAGGAGTTTTATGCAGCTTAACCCTAAGCAGCAGAGTCTAAGTATAACTCCTCTTGCATTCTCAAAACTTTGTAGCTGAGAAATGTATTTCCTTTAATGTTAGAATTAAATTTTTTCTCTTAGTAGGGGCAAACATATTTTTTTCTATAGCCATAAATCACTTGAACATCTGCAAAAGAGTACTTTGTCTGCTTAAATCAGTTTGACTTTAGCAAGCTAAAGGGCATGCATCCAATCACCAGCACCAAAATAAAACAAACAAATAAAAGTTTTTAAAGAGGTAGTTTTAAAGCAAATCTTCTTTATACTTCATTCTTTCTTAGAACAGTCCTTGCCAACACAATATATATAAAGAGGAATTTGTGTTTTCTTCTTGTACATTTCTATGTAGAAGTGAAAGAAAACTTTTTATCAGATCCAGGATTTTTTACTGGTTATAGACAAAAGACTTCACTTCTGGCAAGTTCCATTTATGACAAATTTTTCATTTGAGAATATTTTTCCTTCAAACTATGCAAAAATTCTGCCTTCTATGCACTGAGGCTGAAAGTGAATTTATACTAGATGACATGGCAAATTGAAGTCTAAGCCTGAACTGCAGTTGCCTGAATGTGCACCTTTCCCTAGAAGCTTGTTCTGCCTTATGTAGTACATGAATGACTAAACACATATTTACATGGTTCACCAGACTTAGGGCACATACTTTAGCAAACATTTGCAACTCTTTATGTAGTTTTTTCCCTCTACACATCATTTTTCTTCACCCTGGCTATCTGAGATTGAACTCTGTGCAATGAGCAGAACACCACAAATACTGGGCATTAAGAAAGCAAAAGTTTCCTCCCCTTCAAGCAGCAGTTTGATTGCCTTCTCAGATAAACAGCACAAAATAGAAAGTGCATTCAAGACATTTACAATGCTGAATTCTCATGTTCTTCCAAGATAGGCCTAATCTTTTGGGGATCCACATTTTCCAGACTGATGTTAATTCATATAAAGCATTTGCTAAGGTTGTGAAGGAAAGTGATTCTGAAAACAAATGATTGTCAACACCCTAATTCTACAGCTATACACACACAGCAGCACCAACTCTCAAAGTCCCTGACTTGACACACCACCATGAAATTTGGAACTCGTCATTTCCCATGTTATCCATGGCCATCAGAGGCAAACCCTCTACCACAATCCAGGATTTTTATTCTATTACCAATTAAAAATGTATGTTCTCTAATCTTATCATAAAAATTGAACACCTAATTTTCCTTAAATTTATTTCTAAAAGAAACTATTTTTTTCCAGATTAAATGAAATAATAGGCATATTAGAATAAAATTTTCTTTTTTTATTATTTTTTCCCTTCCCCCCACCCCTCCCACCCCTCTCTTCCCTCTATACAGTCCTTCTTTCCTTCATTCTTACCACCCTCCTTATCCCTAACCCTAAACCTAACCCTAACCCTAACGCTAACCCCTTCCACCCCCCATTATATGTCCTCATCCGCTGGTCACCCTATTTTAAAAAATCAAAATAGTGTCCTCCATTATCCTTCTTGGAGTACTGATTTCTTCTTCATAGCACTTAGGATTAGCAGACATATATTTATTGGTTGTCTGCAAATACAGTGAAAGAAAGACTCTGCCCTTTTGTCCCCTGTTGGAATATTGCCTAGCACACAGTTAGAGCGCAGTGTATACCTGAGGATTGAATCAATTAGTGAATGTTGAAACCATCCCATCTAAGGACTGTCATGGTTTCCTGTTCCTGATTTGTCACTGCGTAGCATTTGGTTCTTCTTATAACATGTTCCTTCTTTCAGTTCGCAGGATATCATACTCATTCAAGTTCTCATACTCTTTCTCTGCCCCTTCTAAGAATTTCTTTCAAATTCTGGCCTCCTCCAAGGCTCAGTTATGGACCCTAGAAATTTCTTTTACAGTTCTTACAAACTTGGAGATTTATTCTGTTCTTTATTAAAAAAAATGTGGTAAAAATACATAACATACAACTTACCATTTTAAGCATTTAAAAACATACTGAATAGTGTTAGCTATAGTGCATACTGGAATCATACAGTGTTTGTCTTTTTGTGACTGGTTTATTATAACTAGCCTAATAACCTCAAGGATCATCCAAGTGGAAGCATATCACAGAATTTTCTTCTTTCTAAAAACTGATGATACTCTATTGACTGTAGAAATCACATTTTTCTTTCTTTTTTTTTTAATTTTCCATAACCACATTTATTTTTTTTTCTTTTTTTTCTTTTTATTTTATTTTTACATTTACATAGGGTAATGATGTTTATTTTATTTTTCCCCTCCCTCCCAAACCCCTCCCACCCTTCTTTTCCCTCTACACAGTCCTTCTTTCCTTCATTCTTCCCGCTCTCCTTAGCCTAACTCTAAACCTAACACTAAACCTAATGCTAGCCCCTCCTACCCCCCATTATATGTCCTCATCCACTTATCAGCGAGATCATTCATCCTTTAGTTTTTTGAGATTGGCTTATCTCACTTAGCATGATATTCTCCAATTTCGACCATTTGCCTACAAATGCCATAATTTTATCATTCTTCATTGCGGAGTAATATTCCATTGTATAAATATGCCACAGTTTCTTTATCCATTCATCAACTGAAGGGCATCTAGGTTGGTTCCACAATCTGGCTATGGTGAATTGAGCAGCAATGAACATTGATGTGGCTGTATCTCTGTAGTATGCTGATTTTAAGTCCTTTGGGTATAGGCCAAGGAGTGGGATAGCTGGGTCAAATGGTGTTTCCATTCCAAGCTTTCTGAGGAATCTCCACACTGCTTTCCAGAGTGGCTGCACTAATTTGCAACCCCACCTGCAATGTATGAGTGTTCCTTTTTCACTACATCCTGGCCAACACCTATTGTTGCTTGTATTCTTGATAATCACCATTCTAATTGGGGTGAGATGAAATCTTAGGGTAGTTGTGATTTGCATTTCCCTTATTACTAGGGATGTTGAACATTTTTTCATATATCTGTTGATTACTTGTACATCTTCTTCTGTGAAGTGTCTGTTCATTTCCTTAGCCCATTTGTTGATTGGATTATGTGTATTCTTCATGTAGAGTTTTTTGAGTTCTTTATAGATTCTGGAAATTAGCGCTCTATCTGAGGTATGGTTGGCAAAGATATTCTTCCACTCTGTAGGCTCTCTCTTCACATTTCTGATAGTTTCCTTTGCTGAGAGAAAGCTTTTAAGTTTGAATCTATCCCAGTTGTTGAGTCTTGCTTATATTTCTTGTGCTATGGGAGTCCTGTTAAGGAAGTCTGATCCTAAGTCAACAAGTTGAAGATTTGGACCTACTTTTTCTTCTATAAGATGCAGGGTCTCTGGTCTGATTCCGAGGTCCTTGATTCATTTTGAGTTGAGTTTTGTGTAGGGTGAGAGATAGGGGTTTAATTTCATTCTATTGCATATGGTTTTCCAGTTTTCCCAGCACCATTTGTTGAAGAGGCTATCTTTTCTCCATTGCATATTGTTGGACCCTTTGTCTAGTATGAGAAAATTGTATTTATTTGGGTTTGTGTCCATGTCCTCTATTCTGTACCATTGATCTACCTGTCTATTTTGGTACCAATACCATGCCATTTTTGTTACTATTGCTTTGTAGTAGAGTTGAAGATCTGGTATTGCAATACCCCCTGCTTCGCTCTTGCTACTGAGGATTGCTTTAGCTATTCTAGGTTTTTTATTCTTCCAGATGAATTTCATAATTGCTTGCTCTATTTCTGCAAGGTACATCAGTGGGATTTTAATAGGAATTGCATTGAATCTGTATAGCACTTTAGGTAGTATAGCCATTTTGACGATATTAATTCTGCCTATACAGGAATATGGGAGATCTTTCCATCTTCTAAGGTTTTCTTTAATATCTTTCTTTAGTGTTCTGTAGTTCTCATTGTAGAGGTCTTTCACCTCTTTTGTGAGATTGATTCCCAAGTATTTTATTTTTTTCGATGCTATTGTGAATGGGGTAGTTTTCCTAATTTCTCTTTCTGAAGATTCATCACTTATGTATAAAAATGCTTTGGATTTATGAGCATTGATCTTGTAACCTGCTACTTTACTGAATTAACTTATGTGTTCTAAAAGTTTTCTGGTGGAATTTCCAGGTTCCTCTAAATATATAATCATGTCATCAGTGAAGAGGGATAGTTTGAGTTCTTCTTTTCCTATTCGTATCCCTTTAATTTCTTTCGTTTGTCTGATTGCTCTGGCTAGAGTCTCAAGGACGATGTTGAATAGAAGTGGTGAAAGAGGGCATCCCTGCCTTGTTTCAGTTTTTAGGGGGAATGCTTTCAGTTTTTCACCATTTAGAATGATATTAGCCATGGACTTAGTGTAGATTGCCTTTATAATGTTTAGGAATGTTCCCACTACCCCAATTTTTTCTAGTGTTTTGAGCATGAAAGGATGCTGTATTTTATCAAATGCTTTTTCTGCATCTATTGAAATAATCATGTGATTCTTAACTTTAAGTCTGTTGATATGGTGAATGACATTTATTGATTTCTGAATGTTGAACCAACCTTGCATCCCTGGGATAAAACCCACTTGATTGTGGTGCACTATCTTTTTAATATATATTTGTTTGCGATTTGCTAAAATTTTGTTGAGAATTCTTGCATCGATGTTCATTAGGGATATTGGTCTGAAATATTCTTTCCTTGATGTGTCTCTGTCTGGTTTAGGTATCAGGGTGATATTGGCTTCATAGAACGAGTTTGGTAGGGTTCCCTCCTCTTCTATTTCATGGAATTGTTTGAGGAGTATTGGAATGAGCTCTTCTTTAAAGGTTTTGTAGAACTCGGCTGAGAACCCATCTGGTCCTGGACTTTTCTTTGTTGGTAGGCTTTTGATGACCTCTTCTATTTCATTGCTTGAAATTGGTTTATTTAAGTTGTGTATGTCCTCCTCGTTCAGTTTAGGTAGTTCATATGTCTCTAGAAATTTGTTGATGTCTTCGAGGTTTTCTGTTTTGTTGGAGTATAGATTTTCAAAATAGCTTCTAATTATGTTTTGTATTTCACTCGTGTCTGTTGTGATGCTTCCTTGTTCATTCCGAATTTTAGTAATTTGAGTTTTCTCCCTCTTTCTCTTTTTTAGTGTGGCTAAAGGTTTATCAATTTTATTTATTTTTTCAAAGAACCAACTATTTATTTTGTTAATTTTTCTGATTGTTTCTTTTGTTTTGATTTCGTTGATTTCGGCTCTGATTTTAACTATTTCCTGTCTTCTACTACTTTTGGTATTGGTCTGCTCTTCTTTTTGTAGTGCTTTGAGCTGTAGTGTTAAGTCGTATTGCGTCCCCTCTGGCCGCAGAGAGAGACACGAAAAATGTCTTGAAGCTTTGGCAGTTTATTGTGCACAGTCCCTCTTCTACACTTCTCTTACCCCTAGCTTCTGCGCACTCCCAGCTTCCCTTCTCCCAGCTTCTTCCAGCTCCCGCATACTCCCAGCTTCCAGCTTGGCTTCAACCTCCGCCTTTGCCGCTTCTTCCGCTTCTTCCTCTTCTTCCGCCCCCGCCGCTTCTGCCTCTTCCTCAGCTTCTCCCAGCTTCTTCCAGCTCCCGCGTACTCCCTGCTTCCAGCTTGGCTTCAACCTCCGCCTCCGCCTCCGCCTTCACCGCTTCTTCCGCTTCTTCCGTCCCCCTCGCTCTCCCACCCACCAGGCTTATATACACTTCAACCAATCAGGGGAGAGTACACGAGATAAACGCGGACAGCTGCAGGCACAGGATGGGTACACGAGGGGGACATGCTCTAGTCACATCGTTAACTAGCCAATCATTGGAATTCGCTGGTTGTTTACTGTATAGCTGGCCGCTTTTGGCTCAGCGTCAGGCGCCATCTTGACCATGCCTAAGGCTGGGGGTCCCGGGAACCCCCACAAAGTCGTTTATTTGTTGATTTCTACTTCTTTTTTTGAATGCACCCCATGAAATAAATCTTCTTCTAAGTACTGCTTTCATAGTGTCCCAGAGATTTTGATATGATATGTCTTTGTTCTCATTTACTTCTAAGAATTTTTTTATTTCCCTCCTGATGTCTTCTGTTATCCATTCATCATATAATAGTGTATTATTTAGTCTCCAGGTATTGGAGAAGTTTCTGTTTTTTATTCTGTCATTTATTTCTAATTTCAATCCATTATGATCTGATAGAGTACAAGGTAGTATCTCTATCTTCTTGTATTTGCTAACAGTAGCTTTGTGGCATAAAATATGGTCTATTTTAGAGAAGGATCCATGTGCTGCTGAAAAGAAAGTGTATTCATTCTTTGTTGGATGGTATATTCTATATATGTCCGTTAAGTCTAAATTGCTGATTGTGTTGTTGAGATCTATAGTTTCTTTATTCAATTTTTGTTTGGACAATCTATCCAGTGGTGAGAGAGGTGTGTTAAAATCGCCTAGTATGATTGTGTTGTGGTCTATTTGATTTCTGTAATTGAGAAGGATTTGTTTGACATACGTGGATGAGCCAATGTTGGGGGCATAGATATTTATGATTGTTATGTCTTGCTGATTTATGCTTCCCTTAAGCAGCATGTAATGTCCTTCTTTATCCCTTCTGACTAGTTTTCATTTGAAGTCCACATTATCTGAGATGAGGATGGATACTCCAGCTTTTTTGCTGTCTCCGTGTGCATGGTACGTTTTTCCCCATCCTTTTACCTTTAGTCTATGGGTGTCTCTTTCTATGAGATGAGTCTCTTGCAGGCAGCATATTGTTGGATTTTTCTTTTTGATCCAATCTGCCAGTCTATGTCTTTTGATTGATGAATTCAGGCCATTAACATTCAGGGTTATTATTGTGATATGATTTGTATTCCCAGTCAATTGACTCATATTTGTTTTTGACATGATTTGGTTTCTCCTTTATTTGGCTATTCCTTTAGGCTAGCACCTCCTGTTGCTGATTTGCATCGTTGTTTTTCATCTCTTCCTCATGGAATATTTTGCTGAGAATGATCTGTAATGCTGGCTTTCTTTTTGTAAATTCCTTTAGCTTTTGTTTATCATGGAAGGATCTTATTTCATCATCAAATTTGAAGGTAAGTTTTGCTGGGTATAAGATTCTTTGTTGGCGTCCATTTTCTTTCAGGGCTTGGTATATGTTTTTCCAGGCCCTTCTAGCTTTTAGGGTCTGGATTGAAAAATCTGCTGATATTCTTATTGGTTTCCCTCTGAATGTAATTTGATTCTTTTCTTTTGCGGCCTTTAAAATTCTGTCTTTATTTTGTATGTTAGGTATTTTCATAATAATGTGCCTTGGTGTGGGTCTGTTGTAATTTTGTATGTTTGGATTTCTATAAGCCTCTTGTACTTGGCTTTCCATTTCATTCTTCAGATTTGGGAAATTTTCTGATATTATTTCATTGAATACATTGTTCATTCCTTTGGTTTGTTTCTCTAAGCCTTCCTCAATCCCAATAATTCTTAAATTTGGCCTTTTCATGATATCCCATAATTCTTGTAGATTCTGTTCATGATTTCTTACCATCTGTTCTGTTTGGCCAACTTTGCTTTCAAGATTAAATAATTTGTCTTCAATGTCTGAGGTTCTGTCTTCCAGGTGTTCTATCCTATTGGTTTTGGTTTCTATGGAGTTTTTAACTTGGTTTATTGTTTCCTTCATTTCAAGGATTTCATTTTTTTTTTTCAGTATCTCTAACTCTTTATTGAAATGATCTCTTGCTTCCTGTATTTGGTCTTTTAACTGTTGATTGGTGCGATCATTTAATGCCTGCATTTGCTCTTTCATCTTCTCCTTCAATGCCTGCATTTGCTCTTTCATCTCCTCATTAGTTTCCCTGATCGTTTTAATTACGTACATTCTGAACTCCCTTTCTGACATTTCTTCTGCTGTGATGTCATTGGGTTTTATTGATGTAGTATCTAGGTTTGTTTGGGACATTTTCTTCCCTTGTTTTCTCATATTGGTCAGTTGTCAGTGGGACCCTGAGATATTGCAGTTTTCCGCTATTGGCTTATAGTGTCCCGGTAGATTTCCAGTGTATCACCTCCCAGCCTTCAGTAGCCTGACGTCTTGGAGGAATCTGATAAAGCAGCACATCCAAAGAAAACTACCCCTAGCCCCCTACTGGTTCCACGGTTTGGAACTGGCTCTGTGCGGAAATGCTCTCACTGTGGGCCTGCACCATGCATCTGGCCGTGTGGGAGGAGCCCACTGCCGGAGTGTGGAAGTCTACCTTGGGAAGACTCTAGCTGCCCTGCCCGGCTCCAATAAGCCACCTCTATCTTGGCCTGCCACCTGGCCTGAGCTTTACCCAGTGGGCAGACTCACCTGTGGCTCTATTTCAGTCCGAGTCTCTCAATGCCTCCCCTTCTTAACTCCTGGGTTCTGGAGCGACTGGGGGTGCAGTCTCCCTCTAGGCCGCCATCTTGGATCACCCCGTGAAGAGAGCCTGCAGCCGGAGTGGGCAGAGCTGCCTGAAGAGGTCTCTGGCTTCCCTGCCCTGATCCCAGAGGCTGCCTGCGGATTGAGGCTCTCCGCTGATTCGTTTCCAGAGTATGCTGTGCTGCAGTGGCTCCAGGACTCGGAGCTTGTTCTGGTCAGAAAGGCTCTCACTAGCAGGCCAGTTCCTTTCCGAGAACCTGGAGAAGCTGGCTGTGTGGGTGGGGCCCACCACCGGAGTGCGCAGGGCTGCCTGTGGATGACTCTAGCTGCCCTGCCCAGCTCAGATAAGCCACCTCTATCTGGGCCTTCCACCCAGGCCGAGCTTTACCCAGTGGGCAGACTCACCCGCCCGTGGCTCTATTTCAGTCCGAGTCTCTCAATGCCTCCCCTTCTTAACTCCTGGGTTCTGAAACGACTGGGGGTGCAGTCCCCCTCTAGGCCACCATCTTGGATCACCAGAATAAAACTTTCAATACCTGATAAAGTGACTCTTCCTGATGCGGCTTCCCCTCATGTGATGTATTTACAGATCTGCATTTCTACTTTAAAATTATTATTATAATTATTATTATTATTAAATTATGGGGACATGGGAAGAGAGCAGCATTATGTGATGGAAAAGTTTGAAGGAAGGAGGATTAAAAAGAATCTAGTTAGCCCCCTCTGCAATGAGTACTCAAAAGTTGGAAAGTCATGGTGCAGAAGAATAAACTGTTGTGTAGAAAAGGCAATAGAAAAAAATTAAAAGAGAGGAAAGTGGTTGTTTTGAGGGAATGGAGAGTAGAGGGCACAGGATGGGCAGATAATTATTTTAACATAAAAACAAAGTAAAGAATATGAGACAAATAGGAAGGACTGGGGTGGAATATTTGCCTACCATGTGCAAGGTCTCAGGTTCTATTCCCACACACCCAACACCCCCCCACACACACACAGTAGATAGGGAATAAGATAGAGGATCAAGTCTCAGAAGATAAATGCTTACTC
>NW_025920287.1:0-66927 GCF_902686445.1 Sciurus carolinensis | reverse complement strand
TCTCATGGTTATGCAAACTAGGAATCCCAAGATCAAGGGATTCATTATCTGGTAGGGCTTGCTCTAGTCCACAGACAGCAGTTTCTTACTATCCTCTCATGGTGGAAAGGGGCAAGGCAGCTCTTCCCTAATGACCATCCAGTGAACACACCTTATATCAGCACAGTGGTGATTAGGTTTCAACATGTGTGTTTTAGGAGAAACACACACTTGCAGACCACAGCAGTAATGTTTTCTACAGTACAATGAGTTTGAAAATAAAGGACTAAGTATTAGACCCCAGATTCCAAACAAATGATAATCCACCAGGCATTACCTGCCTTTAAGCCCAGTGAATCAGGAGATTGAGGCAGGAGGATTACAATTTTGAGAACAGCCTCAACAACTTTGCTAAAACATAAAAAATAACTGAGAATATAGCTCAGTAATAAAGTGTGCCTGGGTTTTATCCCTATTACCAAAATAAATAAGGAATAACCATATGTCTCTATAATTTATAATGTGGAGAAATTAAAAGTGATATTGGGCCAGGTACAGTAGTACATGCCTGTAATTCTGGCTACTTGAGAGAGAGAGACAGAAAGATCACAAGTTCAAAGCAATCCTGGAAAATTTAGTGAGATACTATCTTAAAAAAAAGAAGAAACCTGAGCATATAGCTCAGATGTACATTGTCCTTGGGTTCACTCCCACACACACACACACACACAAAAAAAATCTTGGCATCGGTAAAGGTAACAGAATCCTCTAGTTTGCTGAATCCTTTGTCTATTGAAATTTAATTTTAAATTGTAAATGTCTTTTTGGTACTCTTTCACTCTTTTCATTTGAGTGATTACATATTGAGAAACTCTGCAGACAAAACTCCAGATCAGGAGTTAATGGGATAAGAGTAGCTTATTCTCTAGAGAAAAGTGAAAAAGATAGCTAAGGCTTTAAACAATGGTTCTAAGAAGTGTGATGTGGGACCAGCGACATCATATTTCAAAGCAACTAACTAGTACAAATTTTCAGGCCCAACTTAGCAAAACTTTAGCATGATTCTCATAACACGTTAAAGACTGAGATTCATTAGTTCAAACCACAAACTCTTAATTGTTTTATTATTATATAAAATATGTGATTCACAGGTAAGAGACTGAATAGAAAATAGACTTGCTTTTGCAAAAATACTCCATTTCAAATATTAACAATATCTGTAATGACTGAGGAATTCACACTCATTGTTCAGGGATATACTGCAGTATTTCTTGCTCTTTGAAACTTTCTTAACCCTCTGGGTCACAGCATGCTGTTGTTGCATTGCTGCACATTGTTCCTGGTAACGGGTACCTTGTGTGTTTGTGGATGTGACTGAGAAGCCTACAGAAGCAGCACTTTTCCACAAGAAGACTGCCTTGAACTGTGCATTATGGCTGCTGTACTGGGTCTTGACTGTTAGTAGGTGTTCTGTCGTGTCCCCTCTGCCCGCAGAGAGAGACACGGCAAACGTCTGAAGCTTTGGAAGTTTATTGTACACAGTCTTCCTTCCTTTCTGTCCCCTTCTCTCGCTCTCTTTCCCTCTCCTGCACTCCACTCCTCTCCCGCTCGGCTCTCGCCCGCTCCGGCCGCTTCTTCCGCTTCTCGGCTCTCGCCCTCGCTCGCACTCCCTTCTACTCCCGGCTTCAGCTACTCCCACCCTCGCCACTGCTGCTGCCGCCGCTTCTTCCGTCCCTTCCTCAGCTTCTGCCCCCTACTCTCCCACCCACCAGGCTTATATACACTTCAACCAATCAGGGGAGAGTACACGAGATAAACGCGGACAGCTGCAGGCACAGGATGGGTACACGAGGGGGGGGGCATGCTCTAATCACATCGTTAACTAGCCAATCATTGGAATTCGCTGGTTGTTTACTGTATAGCTGGCCGCTTTTGGCTCAGCGTCAGGCGCCATCTTGACCATGTCTAAGGCCAGGGGCTCTAGAAACCCCGACAGATCCCCCTTCTTTAATATTAAACTAAGGCTCGGGACCGTGTCTGTCTTAGGCTGAGTGGTCAGCATATGTCCTTACCCGTCATCAGAGCCTGCAGAGCATGCTGCAGCTCCTGTCTTAGGTCGGTACACAGCCACCTCCTTCATTACCCGTCTTTGACTACCGATCCAGCATCAAGAGCCATACTAATGGGGGGCTGTCGGCCTTTAGGGCAGTCATGGCTTGATGGAAGATAATCTGATCTTTCTATCGGCTAGCTCATAGATGCATGCCAAAACAAATGGAGAGAAGGAGGCCAAGGCAGAGGAATACAATCCCAGCTCCTAGGCCTGCCAACTATTTGACAGATCTATAAGCATTAACAAAATAGACTGACAATTTTTCTAGGTAACCCAGCCGCGGTGCTGAAATACAATACGGGTAACACAAACAGCTCTTAGGGAGTAAACGCATCCCAGTCCCAAAAGTTCTTGCAAAGTATCCACTTGTTCTTGCAATAAGTCCATTCTCTGATAGAGTCTCTATGATCTGTATGGCTGCAGCTGCATTCTTGGCCAAATGATTGTTGTTATGGTTGTGTCATTGCTGCTACTGCAGAGACTGCAATGGCAGTGATCACGGCTACTGCAATGCCAAAGCCTCTTCTGTTTCTTGATAATAGCACTGGCGCTTCTGTATCTACAACAAAAGCTAGGACTGGTAGGAAGGTGGGAATGCGCATCAGAATCCAGCACTGTGAGAGATATTAGTAGTGTTAGTTAGCAGAAACATGAAGAGAAGAAATACACAAGCTGGCATGGGAGGAAAGGTAATATTTCTGGTATAGTTAAGGTCGGCAGGACAAGTTGTCCTACTCTGGGTCTGATCAGCATGATTCCAATGGCAGCGTGCAAAGGTTCTTCCTGTTAAAGCAAAGAAAGGCTAGAGATCGGTGTATCCTTGTCACCAAAAGAGCACGACCTGAAAAATGACAGGCTTGTAGAGAAATTGGTGAAGAATAAGAGAAGAAAGGATAAAAAATGTGTTAATTAGAAATAAAAGATATGGCCAGACTGACAATGGCCCATAGGTTCCGGGTTTGCCTTTCCGTCTGAGTTTCTGTTATTGGAGGAAGGCTCAGGCTCGTCACCGCAAGGAGGAACAGTATCACTTGCATGTTGTAAAACTCTGACCAGCCTTTCTGGAATCCAGACTGGAGTCAGTTGATCCTGTGGGAAAATACAAACAGACCCTCGGACCCAACGAAGGACTGGATCCGGTCCTTTCCAACAACCTGTCAGGATATCTTTCCATTTTGCCCATACTTGAGGAGTATTATGGGGATTATGATGTTGATCAGCTGCAGAATGGCCGTCCCTATCCAGAGTTAAGAAATTTAGAATGAAAAGAACTAAATTAAGTTTATCTTTAGGAGACTTGTAGGAGGCTCCTATTCCCCCTTTTTGTTTATTTAAACAATTTTTTAAAGTAAGATGTGCTCTTTCCACAATGCCCTGTCCCTGAGGATTATAGGGGATGCCAGTGACTGATTGGATGTTAAATGTTTGTAAAAACAACCGAAAGCTTTTGGAAGTATAAGCAGGACCATTATCTGTTTTAATGACTTTAGGTATGCCCCAGCCAGCTTGTAGGCAATGTTGAATGACATCTTTTACCTTTTCTCCAGAATGAGCGGAAGCCATAATGACTCCTGAAGCAGTGTCTACTGACACATGTACATACTTAACAGTACCAAATTCAGGAATATGGGTTACATCCATCTGCCAAATATGACCAGGTAGCAGTCCCTTGGGGTTAATTCCAAAGGATTGTACTGGGATTAAAGGAGCACAATGTTTACAATTTTTTACTATTTGTCGAGCCATACATTTAGATATAGGAAATTTTCTGCTCAAAGTACTGGAATTTACATGAAATTTTTATGAAAGAGTTTTGCCTGTTCCTCTATGGAAAAGACAAAAATTGATTTAGTGACCATATCTACCAAGTCATTAGCATTGGCCAAAGGTCCTGGTAAATTAGAATGAGCTCTAATATGTCCTACATAGAATAGATGTTTACGCTGTAGGATAAGGTTTTGTAGCGTAGTAAAATAAGAAGCTACAGTGGACATAGAAGAAATATGGGGTACCGTTTCAAGAACCTGTAAAGCGTTAACGATATATAAGCTATCAGATAGAAGATTGAATGGCTGATTATCTGCTAATTTAAAGGCTAATATTACAGTTGCAAGTTCAGTAACCTGTGCGGAGTTGGGTGGAACTATTATGGTGTGAAGTTGTTTACTGATAAGTACTGCACCTACTCCATTTTTGGAGCCATCAGTGAAAATGGTTACACAGTCTTTAAGAGGCTGGACACTAGTCACTTTTGGAAAAACTATGGGAGTATTTTTACAGAATTGAATCCAGGGATGTTGGGGATAATGGTTATCGAACTGAGCTGAAGTGGAACAATATAATACTGACCAATCGTCATCATTATTAATTAACCATTTAATTTGCTGAGTGGAATAAGGAGTTATAATAATAGACGGATGGATTCCAAAAACAGTAATGCAAGATTCTATTCCCTTGAATATTACCTGAGCAATAGCTTGGGGATATGATTGCAATGTTTTAGCCGGAGAGCTAGGGAGACTTATACTTTGCAACGGTCCTCCTTGCCAAACTATGCCAAAAGGGGTATGTTTCTCCGAGATTATGATTAAACTTAATGGTTGAGTAGGATCACAACAATCAACGTAACACTGCTGAAGTCTATTCTCTACTAGCTGCAAGGATATCCGTGCTTCGGGAGTAAGTTTCCTAGGGGAATTCAAGTCAGGATTACCTTTTAATATATCGAATAAAGGTTTTAATTCCCCTGTGGATAATTTTAAATAGGATCTGATCCAGTTAATGTCACCTAAGAGTTTCTGAAAATTGTTCAAGGTATTCAATTGATCTGTCCTGATGGTCAACCTTATTGGTCTGACTGTAGTAGCAGTGAGCCTTGTACCCAGATATTCTTGGATCTCCTCTAATTGTAATTTTTCAGGGGCTATCGTTAGTCCTCTCTTTTCTAATGCTTGAGTTATAAATTGTAATGCTTCTAACAAGACTTCTTTTTCTGGATGGCAAATAAGCATGTCATCCACATAGTGACAAATCAACAATCTCTTAAACTTTTGTCTAGTAGTTGTTAATGCTTCATCTACGTATATTTGACATATAGTAGGACTGTTAGCCATACCTTGAGGCAACACAGTCCATTCGAATCTCTGGTAAGGCTGAGTGTGATTAAGAGAGGGCAAAGTAAAGGCAAATCTCCAACAATCATTTTTGTGTAAGGGTATAGAGAAAAAGCAATCTTTTAAATCCAGAATAATAGTAGGCCAATTTTTTGGTAGTGCAGTGACAAGAGGGAGTCCACATTGGATGGGTCCCATAGGGTACATTTGTTCGTTTATGGCTCTTAAATCATGCAATAACCTCCATTTTCCTGATTTTTTCTTTCTTAAGAATATTGGAGTATTCCAAGGAGAGTTAGAATGTTGTAAATGACCTGCTTGTACCTGCTCTTGTACTAACTTATGAGCTGCCTCTAGCTTCTCTTTTGTTAGGGGCCACTGTGGAATCCAGCGAGGCTTATCATCTTTCCATTTTATAGGGATTGATGGCTTATCAGTGGCCCCTAGGAAAAACCCAATCCATGTGAATCATTTTTTGGTGGAGGTAAAGGCAGTGGTTGGGTAAATCCTTGGCTATGTCTTCCTAATCCTTTTTTATCATCATAATTCATATTTTGTAACATATTTCTTACAGGAGTCCCTTGGTAAATCTGGTCAGTGGTGAGTTTCATATCCATTTGCTGCAGGACGTCTCGTCCCCATAGGCTAATAGGAACATTACAGACATATGGCTGAAATATTCCTGTGTGTCCCTCTGTATCTTTCCATGATAATGAGGAAGCACTTTGATTGGGGCTTTCTGCTACTCCTAAGCCTCTCAAGCTCTGAGCTGCTGTGATCAATGGCCAGTGCTTTGGCCAGACCATTGCACTGATAATACTTTTGTCTGCTCCCGTATCTAATAAACCTCTAAATTCCATATTTCCCACTTTTAATTTTAGGAGGGGCCTCTGTTCCATATCCATAGTAAGGTTTATTAAAGTGGTTCCTGTTGATCCAAAACCTCCTTATCTTTTATTTGTATTTTTACTGGGCCACAAAGAATGTTGACTGGGCAATATAAGCATTTGTGCAATGCGATCCCCTGGAGAGATGACCGTAATTCCTTTTGGTGAAGAGACCAAGGCTTTTATTTGTCCAGTGAAATCAGGATCGATAACCCCTGGGTGTACTATAAGTCCTTTTAGTGTTGAGGAACCTCTACCTAGTAATAGTCCTACACTGTTCTGTGGGATTTTTTCATGCCAGTCGGTATCAATCATCTGCACCCCCATATCTGGGGTTAATATGAGCCTGGAGGTGGCACAGATATCCAATCCTGCACTCCCTGAGGTGGCCCTGCGCTCCTCTTCTCTGTGGGAGGATACCACCATCAGGGAACTTGTTGAATTACCCCGTATATTTGTTGCGGGCCCCGGGGAGGGCCCTGTCTCCCGTTTTTTTTTTGAAGTTCAGGATTCGACCCTAGGAAATTATCCTCCCTATCTCTAATAGGCTGACAGGCACTATTCTGATGACTTCCTCTTCTGCATCTTGGACATAGCCCTGGGGCATAAGATGTAACAGATTTTACTATAGTTATCTCTTATCTTTTGTTAGGGCATTATCTCCTTGCTGCTGATTTTGTGCATCTATTGAAACGTATTGGCCTTCTCCTATTAACATTTCTATCGGGAAACCTTGCCACTATGTTTCTGCAAGCAGTTTCAACAGCTGAGCTCTCCAATTAGCCATTGTTCTCCAAATAACACTGCTCTGCATACCTGCTTCCAAATAATCTTAACTGCCTCTTTAAAGTTTTCCAATGGTTGATGGTATCTCCATTTGCTCCTCAAATACGGGCAGGTTCTACAGATTTCGAAGCTCTTTTTATTAGGCTTAGGTTTCTCCTACCTTTTTCCCTTGTTCTTAAGTTTTCACTACCACTTGGTTATTTATTTTTGGGGGGTTCTTTATGTTAGACTTAGTTCCCTTTTTTCCCTTGTTCTTAGATTTTTTGAGCAATTATTTTCTAGGTCACCACCACTCAATCTTTCCTCATTTTATTCTCTTTAAGTGTTCTTTTCTGCTACTATTAGACCCTGTTCATGAAGATCCCCCTTGTGGCACACTGAGCAGCTTTTCTTTACTTTAGCTGTTTTTTCCCTCAATGGCGTCCCATTGTTTTTTAATGGTTCCCTGAGGGGTTGCTGCATTCAGACCCCATTGTTACTAATTTGAATAGCTTTAGTTATGGCAATTACAATAACAAACAGTGGCCTAGCTGCCAGGAGCAACGAGATTACTGAAGGGAAAACTATCAAGTGCGCATTAAAATTTTTATAGCGGCTTTTCCCGTACTACCTAATTGGACCGCTTCAAACGTGTTTCTACTTTCACTTTAATTAGACCGCGTTCCACGCGTCAGGACCGCTAATGGCGTGTCCCGATACCGGACCACCTTCCGTGTGTCCTTAATTTTATTTTAATTGGACCGCATTCCGCGTGCCCCCAGGACCGCTGATAGCGTGTCCTGATACCCTTTAACTGGACCGCATTCCGCGTATCCGGATAGTCGCTATACCGCGAACGTCGAGGCGCCTCTCCTTTACCTGTTTACCTTTTTTGACTTCTTTATAACCAGTTTAGCTTGTTAAAAGATTTTAAGATATCTTACCTTGTCCTTTTTATCCTCCCGGGTTTCGGCACCAGCTGTCTCGTCCCCTCTGCCTGCAGAGAGAGACACGGCAAACGTCTGAAGCTTTGGAAGTTTATTGTACACAGTCTTCCTTCCTTTCTGTCCCCTTCTCTCGCTCTCTTTCCCTCTCCTGCACTCCACTCCTCTCCCGCTCGGCTCTCGCCCGCTCCGGCCGCTTCTTCCGCTTCTCGGCTCTCGCCCTCGCTCGCACTCCCTTCTACTCCCGGCTTCAGCTACTCCCACCCTCGCCGCTGCTGCTGCCGCCGCTTCTTCCGTCCCTTCCTCAGCTTCTGCCCCCTACTCTCCCACCCACCAGGCTTATATACACTTCAACCAATCAGGGGAGAGTACACGAGATAAACGCGGACAGCTGCAGGCACAGGATGGGTACACGAGGGGGGGGCATGCTCTAATCACATCGTTAACTAGCCAATCATTGGAATTCGCTGGTTGTTTACTGTATAGCTGGCTGCTTTTGGCTCAGCGTCAGGTGCCATCTTGACCATGTCTAAGGCCGGGGGCTCTAGAAACCCCGACAGTGTTCTTTGTTTTTTTCCTTCTGAAACTACTCAACCAAAATACCAATTGGATAGCAGACTTCTGTAGTTTCCAAGTATTTTGTAACTATATTATCAGAAACTCCCTAACACTTTCAGAAAATTTGACAAAGTTTATATGTTATTTTACATAAAGTCTTTGGAAATAACAACCTGGGCTCTAAGTGAATATCACCCTTGCAAGAAACATAACAAGTGCAGATATACACATTTGCTGTAGCCTACCACTTTCCACAAAAAAGTATTCACTGCAAAATACTGAGGAGCAAAAACATTTAATCCAAAGGTTGTTTTTAGCTGCTTAAATTCAGTAAATATTGGAATGTTAGGGATTGTATTGCAATTGAAAATAAATTATGTCAATATATTTTCCTAAAATCATTTAATCTTGAGTAAATACTTCAGAAATTCCTGCTATGTTTAATGTTCAAAATCAAGATTGGTCTCGGGAGATAACTCAGTTGGTAGACTGCTTGCCTCACATGCAGAAGGCTCTGGGTTGAATCCCCAGCACTGCAGAAAATAAATTAAACAAGCAAACAAATAAATAAAAAGTGTTTGTACAGTTTGTATCCAATTGGAAATTAACTCAAATATAGTCTCTAAAAACTTTAAGCCATAGTATATTTGCATTTATGATAAATATTCATAATGTATGTCCCTCCTTATTACTTCATCTGACAATATATTATCAAAGATATTTATATGGTTGTTTTCAGTCTCCTTTCTCAATTTGTGAGAATTCAGTTTAAAATGCCTTGCCTGATAAAGTATGTTAGCCACTGCTGATGCCTACATCTTCCTTTTCCCTCTTCAGTTGGCTAAGTCATTTTAATAAAGATAGTGTTCAGATAATCTCTTTGCTCACTGGAGAAGTCACAAGTTCCTGATTGTATGTTAATGTGGTATTAAATTAGACAAACTATATTTAAAGTATACAAAATTCATTCTTTCTAAAATTTATTTGTCAAATAGTCTAAGAGCTGGGAGGACATGAAGAATAGAAAGATAAGTTAAAGCCAATCATACCACTTATTCTTCATTTAGTCAAATTCACATAGACTAAATTAACCAGTTCTTCTTCTTCTTCTCTGTTGTTTTTGATAGTGCTGGAGATGGGACCCAGGGCTTCACTCTTGCTAGACAAGCACCCAAACCCTGGACTACATCCCCAGCCTATTTTTAATTTTGAAACAGGGCGTCACTCAGTTGCCTAGCAGACCTCAAACTTTTGATGGCCATCCTTCGTATTCTTTGGTATCACCTGCCTCTACTATCCTGTTATTGCTACTCTGACAGCTGTGTTCACATTTTAATTTTGTTGACATTTCTGTCCAAATAGGTTGTGATAAGGTTATCAGGAGAATAAAACCTAGCACAGTCACCTGCTGGTGGTGGCCTCTCAGTTGAAAAGTAGTGGATTGGAATTTCCACAATATGGAAATATTCGGGAGAAGAAGACAAAGGTATACTTGATTGAGTCATTAAATGATTGTGTATTACATTGTAGGATGTACTGGGCATGAGGAGAAACAGCAGGTGGTGAGTCTGAAAAGGCCCATGTCTTGGAAGCCATGTTTTAATAAGCTATATTCAAAATGCAAGATGCAATTAAGGATCACTAGTTTAAACTTTGATTTAATTTGGTCAGCCCTTATGTTTTACAGAGAGGTTTTTAAGTGTAACTTAAAAATTAAGCAAGATTCAATATTGATAGACTAAGTCTTAAAATGAATAACAAAAATATCAACAAATTAAGCATTTATAGAACAATAACCATTTCTAAATTAATGCCTACAATAAAGTAATTGATGACTCTGACTAAAATTATGATTACTCTTCTATTTTTAAACCTTTAAAGATATTCTCTATTATAAAATAAATTTATCAAAACCATAGTAAGTAGGTTGGGATGTAGCTCAGGGTTAGAATGCTTACCTAGCATGCGCGGATCCTGGTATCAATTCCTAGCACCACTGAGTATATACATATAAATGCTTTTTATTTATATAAATTTTCATTTTGTTTTCTGCATTACTAGGGTATGAACACAGGGAACTTTGCCACCAAACTCTATCCCCAGCCCTATTTGTTTTTATTGAGTCTGGGTCTCACTAACTTGCCCCCACTCACCTTGAATTTGTAATCCTCATGCCTCAGTTTTCCTATTTGCTAGGATTATAGGCACACACTACCATACCAAGTTTAAATTAATATTTTAAAAGAAACTCAATTTCAGTAAATATTTTCTGACACTAGTTAACACTAAGCATTTTACATTAATCTCTGAGATAGTTTCTGTCTTCATAAGTTAGTATTCCAGAAATGCATGGAAGCAAGTCACTCATGATATAATATTAAGGGTACTAATAATATGCTGTTGCTTCACAGAAGTGCTTCATGTCAAAATTCAACTTTGAATCAAGATTGGACATTTTGATAGAACTTTCGAATTTTGGACTTGATAAGAATGGTCATTTTAGAGACACAGATAGCAAAGAGTAATGCTGACAGACAATTTGTGGTGTGTTTTCAAAGAACAGAGTTTAATCTTACTTAGCCAAAACTTATAATATAAAGAGGATAGGAGAAACAAAACCTAGAAAATTAGAATGGCATGTCTATGGTGGTGTTTAGAGTGGATGCAGTAGGCAAGGAGACAGAATTCCATGTTCCTTTTCTAAACCCACAGTTGAATTCCAAATTAAAAGTGTTGAATTCCTTTGTCAACAAACCCAACTCTCGTGGTCAGGTTTTGATCCACAGTAACAAGGCCAGGCACTGAGGTGAAAGCTCTCACTATAGATTCCTCCTGTTCTGAAGGGGTTGATAAGCACAATAATCATGAAGAATTGACTGGGATCAACTGATCTTCAAATAATGTACTTTTTTATTCCAGTAAATCGAATAGTTTGCTAAAATAATACTAAAAATAAGAATTATGACAATAAATTCATTATTAAGCTAGGACAGAGACTTTTAAATGAAAAATGACCAAGCAAAATCTTAGGCTAAATAACGTCATTCCTCTTAGCAAAAAATAGTGGATAAATCAGTGTATTTTAAATTCTGAACCCTTTCAAGCAGATATTTACAGAGGTTGTCCAGCACCAAACTTTCTGCACACATAGGCAGTATTATTCATTTTGAAAGACATGGCTTAATGACAAATGCAGGCCATGAAGCACAAGTGACTGGACCCCAGGGCTCCCACTGCCTCTTCTGCCAGAACTAACCACAAGTAATAAGCAGCAGGCATGGTGGCCACCCTCTGTTCATTTCAATCACCTCAGTAAACCTCATGAAGTTCAATCCCCAGTTGCATAAAAACAAGGAGTCCACACCTTTGTAGTATCACCCATGCCTTCTCTGTCTGCATCATCCTGTGACTCATCCTTTGCATTTAGACTGCACATAAAATCTCAAGCTAAAATTTTTGCAAAGAAATTAAAAATGATTTACCATCACTTATGGGCAAGTTGGGCCTTCAGGGTAAGGTATAGCTGACTTTAAAGCAGGGGTTTCATTTACTTAGCTTCCCTCCATTACTAATTAAAAGACTGAGAGGTGAGTTATACCTCTTAAGTTTTAATTTAGGTTTCTATTCCATATCTTTTACCTTTCCTTTAATCAATTTTAGCAAGTGTGTTAGCTTTCCACTGCTGTGATAAAATAACTGAGTTAAGTCAACCTAAAGGGGACAAAATTTATTTTGACATTTTTTATTTTGGATTCAGAAACATCATTGTGCTTGGCCCCATTTCACTAGGCCCATGGCAAGGCAGAACATGCCAGTGAACACAGAGAAGAGCAAAACTGCTCACTTCATGGTGGCCAAAAATCAGAGAGGCCAGGTGCCCAAAATAGCCTTAAAGGGCATACACTAAATGTCCCATTCTCTCCAGTTAGGGCCCACCTCTAATGATTTCACCCCCTCCAATAGCCCTTGAAGTTGTAAATTCACCAGGGGATTAATTCATTATGAGGTCAGACCCCAAGTGATTCAATCACCTCCTGAAGACCCCAGCTATGTACCCTGCTGCATTGAGGACCAAGTCTTCAAAGCAAAAGCTTTGGGGACAACCCAGATCCAACCACAGTAGCAGGTAACCGAGTTGTGTGATTTAGCACCTGGGAGAAGTTTCCAAGTTTTTCACATGGAAGAAAGCAAACCTTTTATGTTTGTAGCCCCCTATTCCCTCCTCAGCTAGAAATGTAAGAGAAGATTATGGATGCATTGAGTACCAAAACCTCTTTCTGAAAAAGGGCTGGAAGATGTGCTCTCTGTCTCCAAGTATGTGAGAAGAAATCAGGAAGATGTGCTGTCTCCAAGCAAGTGAGAGGACCTCAGGAAAATGTGCTGTCTCTAAGCATGAGAAGACCTCAGCAGGGAGAGATGGTTAGTTCACCTAGAGAGGAAGGACCTTCAGATCTTGGGTTTCTAGCTTTTACCACATTTCTTTATACCCTAACATAAAATGGAATACACAGAATCTTCAGAAGGGAAGGATTCTCATCACCTGGGATAGTGGGCATTTCACAACATCTGACTCCTGACTAAGAGAGCCTCTTCCATAATTTGATCATACGTGAGAGCCCAAATCATCCCCCAACCCAATCCTGGCTGTTGAACCCAGGGCCTCACACCTGCCAGTCAAGCTCTGTGACATTGAATTACTTTTTTATTTTATTTTGAGACAAGTTTTTGCTTAGTTGCTGAGATTGTCCTCAAACTTGTGATTCTCCTGCCTCAGCCTACCACATAACTGGGATTACAGGCATGTGCCCCAATTCCAGTTCTCTTGCATTTTCTTATGCCATCACATAAGTGAACTTGCCTTGACAAGTCATGCAGGCTTCTGCCCACAACTCATGACCCAGAACTTTTGCAGATGGCTCAGTCTATCTGCAAGAGAACAGGTAATGTTTCATTTTCCAAGAATAAAAGCATGAAATATCTGGCGTATATTCAAACAAGAAGCCAAATACCAAGGAGGTTATTTATATTGGGAATCATGAAACTGAAACACAGGAATATTTCTTCACTCTCACTACCTTCATGCTTAGTCACATTCCTACTAGGAATGAAGTTCAATCCCCAGTTCCATAAAAACAAGGAATTAGAAGCTGGCTCCCCACATCTTACCGGTCTCTAAGTTGATCTATAGCTTGCCTTTCCCATGAATCTGAAGAATCTCTGAGAGTTGAGGCTTGCTTCTACTCATATCAGAGTCATCTGGATCAATGACAGACAGCGTGCATGCTCTGTAGTGTTTCCCACATGCTGTGCCCAATTCTCTATTGCCATTATTGTGAGGAACACCAATTCTGGCCAACATAGCATATTTCAAGTTTCCTCAGAGCTGGGCAGTGGTTGGTGAAGGTGATCAGTTTATTTCACTTTTCCCAGTCTGGCCATCTTCAGAGTCTGATTGTACCACAGCACATCCTTTTTAGTTTGCAATGCAGGCTGGAACCTAGAGTAGATGACTTCCAGAGACTTGTTCTCTGCAGCACCATCTTCCTCCCTTAGGTATGGAAGGGCCCCCAACCAACTGTAGCAGCTAACATGGGCAGAAAGCTAGGGAAAAAAGTTTTATTGCCTGTTAAAATCAATATTAGTTGCTCATTTAATTCCTTTCCTTTTCCCCATATGTTTTATTGGTGTATTATAATTATACATAATACAGAGATTTTTTTTTCAGCACTGGGCATTAAATCAGGGATGATTTTCACTGCACTTTTTATATTTTAATTTTATATTTATTTTTATATTTTTTATTTTATTTTGAGACAGGGTCTCACTAGGTTTCTTAGGGCCTCACTAAAATGCTAACACTGGCCTTGAACTTGTGATACTCCTGTCTCAGTTCCCTGAGTCACTGGGATTATAGGTATGCACCAATAAAATTGGATTCTTTCCTTTTTCTTTTCTCTCCTTTCCTTTCCTTTCCTTTACCTGTGAAAATTGATATTGAATCCAAGAGCACTCTACCACCAAGTGTTAGATCTTTTAATATTATTAATATTAATTATTTATTTAAATTGCCCAGACTTGACTCAAAGTCATGATCCTCTTTCATTAGCCTCCTGAGTAGCTGGGATTCCAGGCAAACACCATTGTTCCTGCATTAGTATAGGTCTTTCTAACTCCAGGTTCCTTTGCTAGCATGCGTGGTGCCCTGTGCTCCTGGCACAAAGGACAGTTTATCTTTCAGGGCACCCTGGGTCTCCTCCACAGGAAATCATTTCCTCCTGCACACTACAGTTTCCACACTGCTGAATCTTCTTCAATTGAGGCTGCTGCTTCCCCAGTGTGGTCCTGGGACAAAATTCCAGTCCCTCCTTGTGGTTTGGATCTGGAATATTCCCCAAAGTCTCCAGTGTTGAAAGTCTGACTTCCACTGCAGTGATGTTCAGAGGTGGGATTTTGGGGGCTCTGATTTCATCAGTAGATGAATCCATTGAGGGAGTCATAGCTGAATGAACTACAGGGAAGTGGAGGGGAACATAGGGGGTTGAGCTGTGTACAGTGGCACACACTTGTGATCCCAGTGATTTCACAAGCTAAAGCAGGACTATCACAGGACCTTCAGCCTCAGCACCTTAGACCCTGTCTCTTTTAAATAATTAATTATTTAATTAATAAGCTGGGGGTATAAGTCAGTGGTAAAACACCCCTGAATTTAATCCTAGAACTAAATATAGAAAAAGAAAGGAAAAGAACTCGAGGAGAGGGGACAGTTTAAGGGAGTTTGTTTTGTGGGTGTGCCCCTGAGGACTATACCTTGTCCCTGACATTTTTCTTTCTCTGTGAGTTGAGCAACTTTGCTCTGCTCTCCCATGTTCTTCCTTTCTCTCCTCACACAGGTCCAGAAGCACTGGAGTCAGATAACCATGAACTGAATTCCTCATCATATCCTCACCTCTGACACTCACATAATACCCTCCTGTGACCTCTCACACTCACATAATATCCTCACTTTGCCTCTGACACTCATAATATTCACTTCTGTTATCACTGGCACTCACATAACTATCGCGTTCCCTCTGGCCGCAGAGAGAGACACGACAAATATCTGAAGCTTTGGAAGTTTATTATGCACAGTCCCTCTCCTACACTTCTCTTACTCCCAGCTTCCGCGCACTCCCAGCTTCTCTTCTCTCAGCTTCTTCTTACTCCCAGCTTCCACGCACTCCCAGCTTCCAGCTTCTCCTTCCTCTTCACTCCCCCACCCACCAAGCTTATATACACTTCAACCAATCAGGGGAGAGCACACGAGGTAAACGCGCGGACAGCTGCGGGCGTAGAATAGGTACATGAGGGGGGCATGCTCTAATCACATCATTAACTAGCCAATCATTGGAATTCGCTGGTTGTTTACTGTATAGCTGGCCGCTTTTGGCTCAGTGCCAGGCGCCATCATGACCATGCCCAAGGCTGGGGGTCCTGGGAACCCCGACATATCCCCGTTCTTTATTATTAAACTAAGGCTCGGGACCGTGTCTGTCTTAGGCTGAGTGGTCAGCATATGTCCTTACCCGTCATCAGAGCCTGCAGAGCATGCTGCAGCTCCTGTCTTAGGTTGGTACACAGCCACCTCCTTCATTACCCGTCTTTGACTACCGGTCCAGCATCAAGAGCCATACTAATGGGGGGCTGTCGGCCTTTAGGGCGGTCATGGCCTGATGAAAGATAATTTGAATTCTCTATTGGCTAGCTTGTAGATGCATGCCAAAACGAATGAAGAGAAGGAGGCCAAGGCAGAGGAGTACCACCATAGCTCCTAAGCCTGCCCGCTGTTTGACAAATCTATAAACAGAAGAAAAACCATATAGCCATATTAAATACAGAAACAATATACATCCCAGTAGAGTTACAATATGGGCAACACAAACAGCTCTCAGGGAATAATCACATCCCAGTCCCAAAAGTTCTTGCAAGGTATCCACTTATTCTTATAGTAAGTCCACTCTCTGATAGAGTCTCTATGGTCTGTAAGGCTGCAGCTGTATTTTCGGCCAAATGATCGTTGTTATGGTTGTGTCAATGCTGCTACTGCAAGGACTGTGATGGCAATGATCACGGCTGTTGCAATGTCAAAGCCTCTTCTGTTTCTTGATAATAGCACTGGCAATTCTATATCTGCAACAGAAACTAGGACTGGTAGGAAGAAAGAAATGTGTATCAAATTGCACGGGTGGCAAAAGAACCATTCCAGCATTGTGAGAGATAGCACGCGGTTAGTGAACAGTTAAGAGGTGTTATTAGAAATGTTAGTTGGTAGAAACATAAAAGGGAGGAAATACACAAGCTGATGTGGGAGGAAAAGCAATATCACAGCTAGGGTCAGCAGAACGAGTTGCTCCACTCTGGGTCTGATTTGTAGTATGATTCCAACGGCAAAGTGCAAAAATTCCTCCTGTTAAAGCAAAGAAAGGCTAGAGATATCCTTGTCATCAAAAGCAGCACGACCTGAAAAATCATCAGTAGAATTGACAGGCTTGTAGAGGAATTGGTGAAAAACAAGAAAAGGAAGGATAAAAAATGTGTTAGTTAGAAGTAAAAAATATGGCCAGGCTAACAATGGCCCATAGGTTCCGGGTTTGCCTTTCCGTCTGAGTTTTTGTTATTGGAGGAAGGCTCAGGCTTGCCATTGTGAGGAGGAGCAGCATCACTTGCATGCTGTAAAACTCTGATTAGCCTTTCTGGAATCCAGACTGGAGTCTGTTGATCCTGTGGGAAAATACAAACAGACCCTCGGACCCAACGAAGGACTGGATCCGGTCCTTTCCAACAACCTGTCAGGATATCTTTCCATTTTGCCCATACTTGGGGAGTATCATGGGGATTATAATGTCGATCAGCTGCAGAATGGCCATCCCTATCCAGAGTTAAGAAATTTAGAATGAAAAGAACTAAATTAAGTTTATCTTTAGGAGACTTGTAGGAGGCTCCTATTCCCCCTTTTTGTTTATTTAGACAATTTTTTAAAGTAAGATGTGCTCTTTCCACAATGCCCTGTCCCTGAGGATTATAGGGGATGCCAGTGACTGATTGGATGTTAAATGTTTGTAAAAACAACCGGAAGCTTTTGGAAGTATAAGCAGGACCATTATCTGTTTTAATAACTTTAGGTATGCCCCAGCCAGCAAATGCTTGTAGGCAGTGTTGAATGACATCTTTTACCTTTTCTCCAGAATGAGCGGAAGCCATAATGACCCCTGAAGCAGTGTCTACTGACACATGTACATACTTAACAGTACCAAATTCAGAAATATGGGTTACATCCATCTGCCAAATATGACCAGGCAGCAGTCCCCTGGGGTTAACTCCAAAGGATTGTACTGGGATTAAAGGAGCACAATGTTGACAATGTTTTACTATTTGTCGAGCCATACATTTAGATATAGGAAATTTTCTGCTCAAAGTAGTGGAATTTACATGAAATTTTTCATGAAAGAGTTTTGCTTGTTCCTCTATGGAAAAAACAAAAATTGATTTGGTGGCCATATCTACCAAGTCATTAGCATTGGCCAAAGGTCCTGGTAAATTAGAATGAGCTCTAATATGTCCTACATAGAATAGATGTTTACGCTGTAGGATAAGGTTTTGTAGCGTAGTAAAGTAAGAAGCTACCGTGGACATGGAAGAAATATGGGGTACCGTTTCAAGAACCTGTAAAGCGTTAACGATATATAAGCTATCAGATAGAAGATTGAATGGCTGATTATCTGCTAATTTAAAGGCTAATATTACAGCTGCAAGTTCAGTAACCTGTGCGGAGTTGGGTGGAACTATTATGGTGTGAAGTTGTTTACCGATAAGTACTGCACCTACTCCATTTTTGGAGCCATCAGTAAAAATGGTTACACAGTCTTTAAGAGGCTGGACACTAGTTACTTTTGGAAAAACTATGGGAGTATTTTTACAGAATTGAATCCAGGGATGTTGGGGATAATGGTTATCGAACTGAGCTGAAGTGGAACAATATAATACTGACCAATCATCATCATTATTAATTAACCATTTAATTTGCTGAGTGGAATAAGGAGTTATAATAATAGACGGATGGATTCCAAAAACAGTAATGCAAGATTCTATTCCCTTGAATATTACCTGAGCAATAGCTTGGGGATATGATTGTAATGTTTTAGCTGGAGAGCTAGGGAGATTTATACTTTGCAACGGTCCTCCTTGCCAAACTATGCCAAAAGGGGTATGCTTCTCTGAGATTATGATTAAACTTAATGGTTGAGTAGGATCACAACGATCAACGTAACACTGCTGAAGTCTATTCTCTACTAGCTGTAAGGATATCTGTGCTTCGGGAGTAAGTTTCCTAGGGGAATTCAAGTCAGGATTACCTTTTAATATATCGAATAAAGGTTTTAATTCCCCTGTGGATAATTTTAAATAGGATCTGATCCAGTTAATGTCACCTAAGTGTTTCTGAAAATCGTTCAAGGTATTCAATTGATCTGTCCTGATGGTCAACCTTGTTGGTCTGACTGTAGTAGCAGTGAGCCTTGTACCCAGATATTCTTGGATCTCCTCTAATTGTAATTTTTCAGGGGCTATCGTTAGTCCTCTCTTTTCTAATGCTTGAGTTATAAATTGTAATGCTTCTAACAAAACTTCTTTTTCTGGATGGCAAATAAGTATGTCATCCATATAATGATAAATCAACAATCTCTTAAACTTTTGTCTAGTAGTTGTTAACGCTTTATCTACGTATATTTGACATATAGTAGGACTGTTAGCCATACCTTGAGGCAACACAGTCCATTCGAATCTCTGGTCAGGCTGAGTGTGATTAAGAGAGGGCAAAGCAAAGGCAAATCTCCAACAATCATTTTTGTGTAAGGGTATAGAGAAAAAGCAATCTTTTAAATCCAGAATAATAGTAGGCCAATTTTTTGGTAGCGCAGTGACAAGAGGGAGTCCACATTGGATGGGTCCCATAGGGTACATTTGTTCGTTTATGGCTCTTAAATCATGTAATAACCTCCATTTTCCTGATTTTTTCTTTGTTAAGAATATTGGAGTATTCCAAGGAGAGGTAGAATGTTGTAAATGACCTGCTTGTACCTGCTCTTGTACTAACTTATGAGCTGCCTCTAGCTTCTCTTTTGTTAGGGGCCACTGTGGAATCCAGCGAGGCTTATCATCTTTCCATATTATAGGGATTGATGGTTTATCAGTGGCCCCTAGGAAAAACCCAATCCGTGATAATCATTTTTTGGTGGAAGTAAAGGCAGTGGTTGGGTAGATCCTTGACTATGTCTTCCTAATCCTTTTTTATCATCATAGTTCATATTTTGTAACATATTTCTTACAGGAGTCCCTTGGTAAGTCTGATCAGTGGTGAGTTTCATATCCATTTGCTGCAGGACGTCTCGTCCCCATAGGCTAATAGGAACATTACAGACATATGGCTGAAATATTCCTGTGTGTCCCTCTGTATCTTTCCACGATAATGAGGAAGCACTTTGATTGGGGCTTTCTGCTACTCCTAAGCCTCTCAAGCTCTGAGCTGCTGTGATCAATGGCCAGTGCTTTGGCCAGACCATTGCGCTAATAATACTTTTGTCTGCTCCCGTATCTAATAAACCTGTAAATTCCATATTTCCCACTTTTAATTTTAGGAGGGGCCTCTGTCCTATATCCATAGTAAGGTTTATTAAAGTGGTTCCTATTGATCCAAAACCTCCTTGTCTTTTATTTGTATTTTTACTGGGCCACAAAGAATGTCGACTGGGCAATATAAGCATTTGTGCAATGCGATCCCCTGGAGAGATGACCGTAATTCCTTTTGGTGAAGAGACCAAGGCTTTTATTTGTCCAGTGAAATCAGGATCAATAACCCCTGGGTGTACTATAAGTCCTTTTAGTGTTGAGGAACCTCTACCTAGTAATAGTCCTACACTGTTCTGTGGGATTTTTTCATGCCAATCAGTATCAATCATCTGCACCCCCATATCTGGGGTTAGTATGAGTCTGGAGGTGGCACAGATGTCCAATCCGGCACTTCCTGAGGTGGCTCTGCGCTCCCCTTCTCTGTGGGAGGATACCACCGTCGGGGAACTTGTTGAATTACCCCGTATATTTGTTGCGGGCCCCGGGGAGGGCCCTGTCTCCCATTTTTTTGAAGTTTAGGATTCAACCCTAGGAAATTATCCTCCCTATCTCTAATAGACTGACAGGCACTATTCCAATGACTTCCTCTTCTGCATCTTGGACATAGCCCAGGTCCGGTTCCCAGGTTATTCTTTGTATAGATGTTCCCACCTTGGGCAAAGGGTGGCCTTTTGTTTGGACAAGTGGCTTTTAGATGTCCCTTCTGTCCACACACAAAACATGATCCTAAAGACTCTTTATTAGTTCTTGAAGGGAACCTCCCCTGGGCTTGTGCAAGTGCGTCAGACAACAAGGTGGTTTGTCTGTCTATGGCTGCTACAAAGGCACTGCTCTGCGCCGAAGTATCATTTACATCTCTACACACTTTTAAGTAGGTGGACAAGTCTTTGTTTCTCCATGGTCTTATGGCCTCCCTACACCATTTGTTGGCTTGTTCGTAAGCCAATTGTTTTACTAGGGGCATGGCTTGCTCTACATCTCCGAAGATGCGTGATGCTGTTTGAATTAGCCTATCGACGAAGTCCGCGTAGGGCTCACTACTCCCTTGAGTTACCTTTGACAACTGGCCCTGCAAATCTCCTGCTCCTTGTAATGTTTTCCAGGCCTTGGTTGCAGCCACGGCAATTTGCGCATAGACTGCTGGATGATAATTAAGCTGTGCCTGAAGGGTTTCATAAGGTCCTACGCCCATAAGCATGTCCCTATCGACTTGGGGATTCCCCGCTGCTGCATTTCGGCGGGCGGTATCCGTAGATATTTCTTGCCATGATGTTTTCCACATAAGGTACTGTCCCCCAGACAGAGCGGCCCTAGCAAGATTAGTCCAGTCCTGGGGCACTAAGTTTAATGATGTCAAGGTATCTACTAAGGCTATAGTAAAAGCTGACTGAGGACCATATGTGCTAACTGCTTCTTTTAACTGTTTCACTATTTTAAAGTCTAAGGGTTGGTGGAATCTTTGATTTTGAGCATCCTCAAAAACAGGATACGCTACAGATCCAAGATGACTCCATTCTGAGCGTAATCCGAAACCGGACGCTTCATGAGGGGGTTCCCTATTTATGGGAGGTGCACTAGGCAACACGGGCACTAGAGGGGGCTTTTTATCTAATCTTAATCTTTGTACTCTTTTTTCCAGTTCCTCTCCTGATAATTCCCCTTCTGATAGTTCCTCATCTGAATTAGTTCCTTTTTCTGAATTTTGAGAAAGATATGAGCGTTCCTCTTTTATTTCTTCCAAAACCTGTCTTCCCTCAGCTAAAGGCTCGGTGAGTGATGGTTTTTTGTTTTTATCTTGCAGACAGGATTTAATAAGAGACCAAATAGCCATAGTGCCTACTGGCAAAGGGTTTTGCCTATCCGCTATACGAAAGTCCTTCCCCAGCTGTTCCCACTGTACGGTATTCAAAAGGCCCTCATCCAAAAACCAAGGGGAAACCCTTTCCACAGTATCGAGAAATACTTTAACTGTTTTTTCCTTTAATGGCGTCCCATGGTTTTTTAATAGCTCCCTGAGGGGTTGCTGCATTCTGAATTTAGACGTTTCAGACCCCATTGTTACTAATTTGAATAGCTTCAGTTATAACAGTTACAATAACAAACAGTGGCCAAGCTGCCAGGAGCAACGAGATTACTGAAAGGAAAACTATCTATCAAGTGTGCATTAAAATTTTTATAGCGGCTTTTCACGTGCTACCTACACCCTAATTGGACCGCTTCAAGCGTGTTTCTACTTTCACTTTAAATGGACCGCGTTCCACGCGTCAGGACCGCTGATGGCGTATCCCGATACCTTTTAACCCGCGTTCCATGCGTCAGGACCGCTGATGGCGTATCCCAATACCTTTTAACTGGACCGCATTCCGCGTATCCCCAGGACCGCTGATGGCGTATCCTGATACCCTTTAACTTTTTTATAACCGGTTTAACTTATTAAAAAAAATTTTTAGATATCTTACCTTGTTTTCTTTATAAGGTTTTCATCTTCCCGGGTTTCGGCACCAGTTATCGCGTTCCCTCTGGCCGCAGAGAGAGACACGACAAATGTCTGAAGCTTTGGAAGTTTATTATGCACAGTCCCTCTCCTACACTTCTCTTACTCCCAGCTTCCGCGCACTCCCAGCTTCTCTTCTCTCAGCTTCTTCTTACTCCCAGCTTCCACGCACTCCCAGCTTCCAGCTTCTCCTTCCTCTTCACTCCCTCACCCACCAAGCTTATATACACTTCAACCAATCAGGGGAGAGCACACGAGGTAAACGCGCGGACAGCTGCGGGCGTAGAATAGGTACACGAGGGGGGCATGCTCTAATCACATCGTTAACTAGCCAATCATTGGAATTCGCTGGTTGTTTACTGTATAGCTGGCCGCTTTTGGCTCAGTGCCAGGCGCCATCATGACCATGCCCAAGGCTGGGGGTCCCGGGAACCCCGACACATAACACTCTCACTATGACTTCTGCCACAATCACAATATTTTCAGTGTTATCTTTCAAACTCACATAGTATCATCAGTGGGACCTTGGACACTGAAATAATACACTCACTGTGGCCTATACTCACCCAAATCACTCACTATGTCCTTTGATAATAACATACTATCCTCACTTGGGATTTGTCACTGATAAAATATATTCCTGTGGCCTCTGGCTCTCACATTGTATCCTCACTTTGCCTCTGACACTGATGTATTACCTTCATTGTGTGCTCTTATGCTCATTAAATGCCCACAGTTGCCTCTGAATCTCACAAAACATTCTTACTGAGATATTCACCACTCATATAATATCCTCATTTTGACAATAGGAATTCACATAATACCCTCTTGTGATCACTGACACTCATAGAGTATCCTAAATTGGCCTCTGGCCATGATATAATATCCTCAATATGACCTCTGACACTTAGTAACCTACTGTGATCTCTAACTCATAATATCCTTAGTGTGGCTTCTGACTTTCATAATTTTCTCACTCTTGCCGTTGTCTTTCACAGAATATCCTAATTCTGGCTTTAGACCTTCAAAAAATATCCTAATTCTAGGCTCTGGTAATCACATAATTCCCTCACTGTAGCCTCTGACACTGATATATTATCTTCATTGTAGACTCTCACACTCGTAATACCCACACTGTTGCCTCTGAAACTCACAAAATACACTTAATGTGACCTGTGGCATTCATATAATACTCTTGGTTTGACCACAGACACTAACATAATACTCTCCTGTGGTCACTGACTCTCATAATAATAACCTTACCTTTACCCCTGACCTGCATATAATATCCTCATTTGGCATCTTACGCTCAAATAAAACCCTCATTGTGATCGAAGACACTCTCATAATACCTTCAATGGTGCTTCTAATACTCTTAGGATACCAAAACTGTGGCCTCTAATACTCACAAACTATACTCACTGCAGCCTCTGACACTTATGTAATATCCTTAATTTGACCTCTGATTCATTATACCCTCATTGTGACCTCTCCCATTCACATGCCATCAATATGGCTTCTGAAACTCATTTTAATTCCTCACTATGTCCTCTGAAACTCACATAATAACTTCACTATACCTTGTGAGCATCATTTAATATCCTCATTATAATACAAAACTGCTCTCCCTGCCCTTTCTGCTGCAGCCATTTCCCTGCCTCCCAATTATTTGTCAATCTGTGAACATCCTAGCTAGCTATTGGTTCATCAGTCAGCTTGCAAGTATTCTCCATTATTGGTCCCCTGTTAGCCCAGTGGAATTCAACTGCTTAGGGTTAGCATCCCTACCATCTTTTCTCATGCTCTCTCTCTCCTACTCACTTTCTTTCTCTCTCCTCCTCACTTTTAACACTCTGTCTTGTGTGTGTCCTTTCTCTTTTCCTCTCATTTTCTCTCTTACCCTGCAGGGAGACAATCTGTTTGCTTAATAAACCCTCTTATGCCAATTCCCATGTCTGGCGTGGTTTTGGTGTTTTTTTACACTCACATAGGCTTTGACAATGATGTAATATCCACCTATGGCCTCTGATACTCACACAGTACTCTTCCATGGCATCTGACATTGATATAATACCCTCACTGTGTACCCTGACAATGATACAATACCCACACTGTGAGCCATAACACACAATATTTTAACTTGGCCTCTGATACTATCAATATTTTCATTGTGACCTCATACACTTATATAGTATCCTCACTGTGACCTCTAGCACTGACATAATATACTCAGGGTGACCATGGAATTCATAATAACCTCACTGTTTTAGTCAGTTACTTTGGTACTGTGACTAAAAGGATCTAACCAGCACAACTGTAGAGGAGAAAAGGTTTATTTTTGGGGCTTAGGGTTTCAAATGTCTCTGTCCATAGAAGGTCAGCTCCATTCCTCAGGGATCAAGGGGAGGCAGAACACCATGGCAGGAGAGTGTGGCACAGATAAGCAGCTCATGTGATGAACAGGAAGCACAGAGAGGGGTCTCCACTTGCCAGATACAAATACATAACCCAAAGCCAAGCCCCAATTTCCACCTTCTCCATACACCTTTCCACTCTGGTTTCCTCTCAGTTAATCCCTATCAGGGAATTAACTCACTAATTGGTTTAAGACTCTCACAATCCAATTATTTCTCCCCAGAACATTCTTGTGTTATGTCACATGTGAGCTTTTGGGGGACATCTCCCATCCAAACCATAACATTTCACCCCTGGCCCCCAAAATTTCACAATGCAAAATATATTTTGTCCATTTTCAAGAGTCCCCATAGTATTAACAGTTCTGAGATTGCTGCAGTCCAAATTCTTCCCTGAGGCTTAAGGCTATCTTGTATATTGAGCTCCTGCAAAATTGGAAGCAATCTACAAGTATCCAACATATAATGGTGTGGAGAACAAATTTCCATTTACAAAATTAGGGGCATAGAAAAAAGGGATAGGACCAAAACAAGACTGAAATCCAGCTGGGCAAACAAGTTCTGAAGTTCCACGTCTGTCATCTGGGGCACAAGGCATAATAATGCTCTCTTCAAAGGGTTTGTATAGTTTCCCCCCTCCTGTGGCCTTTTAGGTACAACCCAAATAGACTTGTGCCTTGAGTCTGCTGGATTCCTGTAGATTTCCTAGGATAATATCCCATGTTACTGGCATTCTTTAATCTTGGAGGTCTCCACTGTAGTTTTGACTTCCTCTTCACATCTCTATACTTTGATTTCTCAGGGGGTGCCTTCAGTGACTCTGATGCTGCTGCACTTTTGAAAGTCTCCCAGACCTTCCTTTGAAATCTTGGTGGAAGTCTCCATTAGCTCCTAATTACAGCATCGTGCATTCCTGCAGAACCAGCACCTCACTGTTGATGCCAAGGTCTGCCACCATCTTGAGCAATAGCCAAGTCCCTGGGGACCCTTCCTGTAGCAGCCTCTGAGTGTCTGGGTGGCTAAGCACATTGAAGAAACTTCCTAGGCCCCTTTGTGCAAGTAGGGTGTCCCACTGGTCTCTTAAAATAATTTTCAACTTTACTCCCTTGAGACTGAGATGGGTGTGGTCTTGCCAACTCCTGAGATGCCCTCAAGTCATCTTAATTATTGTCTCCAGACAAAGTCTTTAGTATTTCTTTAACTGCAACTTCCTTAGCCCTAGTTTTACTCCAGTCTTTCAAATCCTATTTTTTTAATTCTTTGTGCTCTGCTCTCTACTCCTGAATATCACAATAAACTTGAATAAAAAATGCCAGCAATATCCATGCCATAATTCAGAAATGATTTGGGCCACAATGTCTGCACAATTCATAGAGTTATACAAGTCTTAGAAAATATTGGGGCCATAGAAGCTAGAAAGGCCATAAAGAATACACATATGATAGATGTTACAGAGATAATAGAGGTTACAAGATGACAGAGGCTCAGGGAATGTATAATATGCTCTTCATAGAGGCTACTCATGCCATGGAGTTTACACAGGTCAGGACCTTTAGGCTTTTCAGAACATAAGGGTTACACAGTTTATTCTGTTTACACAGTTCATAGAGTCAAATGAGCTCATCAAAGGATTTTCAAAGTTTTACAGGTCAAAGAGACTATTCAGACAATTTAAGCCTTGCAATTCCTAGATGCTATATGTGTCATACAGGTTGAGATTTTCAAAGAGGTTCATAGAGATTCCTCAGGTTATAGAGAGTATGCAGGCAATAGAGGCTACTCAGGTCATGGGGGCTATTCAAGTTGTAGAGCATATGCAGGTTATAGATGTCTCTTAGGTAATAGAGGTAAACATGACCATACAGGCTACATAGGAGCTACTAAGTTCATTTAGGCTATTAAGGTCACAGATTATACTCTAGTCTTATAGGCTCCTGAGGTTATAAAATATATGCAGATATAAAAGGTATTGGTAATAGAGTACACTAAGGATAGAAAATCTTGATAGAACATAAAAGATCCTCAGATCAAGAAGGTGTGCAGGTCATAGAGATCATTCAGACAAAAGGATATGCAAATCATAGAAGCTATGCAAGGAATAGAGTTTATATTGGTCAGGAAGTTATGTAACTCATAGGGGCTACTAAGTATATTTAAGTTTCTCAGGTCATAGAAACTACTCAGCTCATAGTGTGGCCTTTGAAGTCATCAAGGCTACTCAGGCTATAACTGTTGCACAGGTCAGATAGGTTACTTAGGCCAAAGAAGTTAAAAAGATTACAGAGTCTATACAGGTCACAAAGACTATGCACATCACAGATGTTATACCAGTAATAGATACTACTCAGTACCAACAAGCAACATATTAACAAAGTATTACCATGTCACAGAAGCAGACATGTCAAAAAACTCAATTATGGGTCATCCCCAGACCCAGGGCCAAAGGAGGGGGAACCCTTTTCACCTGCAGATGCACATGTCTACTTCACAAATGTTTCAGATTCAAACAGAAGCTCTGTCCACAAACCCTTTCATGCCACTAGAGGGAATGCAAGGATAGATATGATTTCTACTAAGGATGCTCAAGTAAGTCTCCCTGGGGAAGTTTATAATGAAAGGGAAAATACAGAATTTGTTTCCACTATTATTACAGCATGTTTACCTATTACTGAAACTAGACCAAAGTTAACCCTTTTTTTTAATGAGCAGTCAATCACAGGGTTATTGGAAACCAGGTCTGATGTTGCAAATTTACCTCTCTCAATATGGCCTCATGTATGTCCCTTACAAAGGGCCACTCTGGGGCAATGAGGCAATAATGAACAGGTGTCTATGTGTTCTCTATGGTTACAATGCTCTGTCCCTTCCAATCCACAGCAAGTTATTACTCATATTCAACCATACATACACAATTGCAAATGTCTGTCAAATTGCCTTTTCTGTAGGGACCTCTGTGTTTCTGATTGCCTTGACATTAAAATGGAAGGTTACCACTCCTGTCTTGGTAGAAAAAATGGCTGTTGTCTAAGGAAAAGGTGGAAATTCTGGAGGCCCTCATTCAAGAACAGTTATAATTGGGACATATTGAACTCTCTACCATTCCATGGAATGCACCCATTTTTATCATAAAGAAGGAATCAGGGAAATGGAGATTATTACAAAATTTAAGAGAAATTAATAAATGTATACAACCTATGGTTCCCCTTCAATGTGGATTGCCTAACCCTAATCTAATCCCTCAGGATTTTTCCTTATATGTAATAGACGTAAAATATTTTTTTTTACTACTCCTGTCTTTCCTGATGATTAAGGTAAATTTGCTTTCACAGTTCCTGTATTCAATTATCATAAGCCTGTTGATAGATATCAATGGGCATTTCTTCCTCAAAGTATGTTAAGTAGCTCAATATTATGTCAAAATTTTGTGAATAAGGCTCTTCAGTCTTTCTGAAAATTATTCCCACATATTGTTGTTTATCATTATATGGATGGCATTTTTATTGGTGGGCCATTACTTAACAGAAGATTCTTTAACTAAATTGCAACACGCTATATTACAATCTGGCCTCCTTGTGGCCACAGGGGGAAAAAAAAAACAATGACAATTCCCTATTAACTATTTAGAACACAAAATACTCCAATTTTACTCATATTCCAAAACTGACTTTTCTTTCTGCATTTTCCTTAGTTCATTTTCATAAATTTTTAAGGCATTTAAATTGGGTCCAACCATATATTCCTTTAACTACTGACATGCTGTCATCCTTTAAACAGATGTTAAAAAAGCAACATAACCCCACCAGATTTTCTAGTTAACTCCTGCACTGCCTACATCTCTTTGGTGTGTTAATGAGAAATTATCTACAGTTTTTATAGACTCCCAACACTCAATGTTCCTTTATCTCTAATAATCTTTACTGAAAAGCCTATGCCTTCACTGCAGTTGTTGAAATTTATAATCAAGACTTGAGTATATAGAGTGGTTATTCACCTCAATTTTCAGGAAGAAATTTTCTCCCTTATGCTGACATGTATGCTCAATTGATCTCAGATAGTCATAAATGCATTTTATCACTTACATCTATCTCTTATATTTGATCTTACAGAAACAGATGTTCATGTACTTTATCTTATGGAAAAACTGTACATTTAAAATATTTATAATTTTCTTTATCAGGCTATCTTAACAGACATGGTAGCTTCTATTGCTTTCCATGCACTTCTGGATGAACACCTTTTCTTATTGTGTGAAGTCTCTCATGCTTCTTCTATAATGTTGTCTATTCGGATTTCCAATGGGATTACTATCTATACTAATGGAGGAAAACAAGGATGTAATATTTATATTCATTGATAAAAAAGGGACAGATTTTTACACATTGCTTCAAGCTTCTCAGGGGGCCAAATTAACTGCAATTACTTAACTCTTTGTATGTTTCCTATTGCTTTAAACATCATTACAGATTCTCAGTATATAGTCAAACTGATGCCTTTTATTTCCTCTGCAATTTTGTCACCTCATTTGGACTCTAATTTGTTATGCCTGTATCACTCTTCAATCTCTTTTACAGGATCATACAGCTCCAACATTTCTAGCTCACATACATAGCCACACTAATATTCCTGGACCACTCACTGAAGGAAATGATCATGCTTATGGTGCTTAAAATTCTTTTATTCTGTCTTTTCAGATGCTGTGGAATCACACAATTTTTTCAACAAAATGCTTATTCTTTTCTATTTGCTCTCAACAGACCTGTTTCATCATTAATAATTTATCTCATTGCATACCCTTTCATTCTACTTGGGAGAACATAAACCCTCGAGGTTTAGATTCTAATGGCCTTTGGCAGATGGATGGAACACATTTTCCTCCCTTCCACCCCTATTCTTTCTTACATGTTACCATAGATACATCTTCCATAGCACATTGTTCAGAGAAGGTCTCAGCCTGTATCTATCATGTGCTCCTCTTTATTGCCACCAAAGTAAACCTCATCATTTAAAAACTGACAGTTCCCCTGCTATACTTCTAACATATTTGCTCAATTTTGTAATCAATAGAATATAATTTTAACCCACAGAATTCCCCATAATTCAACTGAACAGAACTTAGTTGAATATGCACACCACACACTTAAAATATGCCTTTTAAAACAAAATTGAAAAAGGGGACCAAACCTCACTCATGTTAATATGCTCTCAATATTTCCTTGTTCACAGTGAATGTTGTTAATGTAGAATATGATATAATACACATCACTGCTCCTCTACCTTGGACTTCACCCCTAAGGAACCACTACCAAAGATTTATGTAAAATACTGAATTCCACCAAACCCTACATGGCAAAACACTTTACTTTGATTACATTGAGGAATAAATATGCTGCTACTCTACTCCTACATTTCCTGTCTGGATTCCAGGTGTGTGAGATCCATCAATCATCAGAGTTGGCATCAAGGACTTCACAATCTGATTACCAAATTCCATTTGTTCCTGGATGGAGTGGACCCTGATTGAAAGAAGAAAGCTCCAAAAAGGACAAGCTAGGTACCCCTGATCTTCTAATCATCTAGTGACCTGGGGAGATATAAAAATTTTAATAACATCTGCCCAACAATTGCTAGGCCAGATGGGTTTAGAATGTGCCCTTAAAAATTTGGTTACATCTCTCTTTGTAAAACTTACCCAAATTTTCACAAAAATGCTGGCCAATATTGTGTTATTTCTCTGTTGTATTCCTGTTTGTTGGTGGTGCCCTGTATAGAAAACTGTTCCATCTTTGGCTTCTTGCAGTCATTATAAAATTTGGGTTCACTTAGCAGAAATTGTTAGTTCTTCTGAAACTTGTATCCACCAAGATAAAGATATGGGAAGCATACTGGGATCTGTTTTTTACATGTGGTGTTTAGCCTCTAACTATATTCTAACTAATATGTTTCATGGAACTCATTTTTGTTTAAGCAGATTAATAGCATTTCTTCCCTCTCCTCAGAATTTAATAGGTCACCATCCAACTGAACAATTACATAAAAGGGTTATATACTTAGATAACGATTGTGATGATTTGGTTAATCTATTGTGCAAAGCAGAATTTGAGACTTTAAAATTCTCTTTGGTTGGTATTCCTGCCCTAGCAGTAGGAGCTTATAAACAGACAATGAGGCTTACCTGTGCTATGGTTAAAAAAAATATTAATTACAAATCAAGGACAGTTACTAAGGGATAATGAGGAAAAAAACACATTATCAAGCTATTCTTGATAATAGGATTTCTACTGATTATTTCCTGTTGTTACATCATAAGGAATGCCATAAATTTAATAACCTGTGTTGTTTCAATCTAACTGATAATAGTAATTCCATTCAAAAGGAATTGGATCATCTCAAAGACATTGTAAAGAAGGTGCAGCAAGATGATGGAGGTTGGAATTTATTAGATTGGTTAACCCCATGGCTACCAAATTTTACATGGATCAAACAGTTTTTTATTGGTGGATGTTTATGGACACTTGCCTTATTATGTTGTGCTTATTTTTAAAATGTCTGTCTTACTTTCTCCCTCCACCTTCCTTATACAAAATACAAGTCATATCTATTCAAAAGGTCACACAAACAAAAGCTTACAACTGTAGAGGTTCAGGCCATGAGAAATTACAGAGGAATGTAAGTCCTTTGAGTGAGTACACACCTCCGATGATGAAGACCTTCTGTTTCTCTGGCATGGCAACATTCTGCAACTCCTCTGTCCTTGAGCTGTTATCTTCTTATAAAAACATTTGGTACTAGTGGACTCTGAGAAGCAAGAAAGTTATATGATCTGCACATTATAAACTAACTGCACTAATGTAACCTGATATATCCCTGAAGTAGATAATAAAATTGAACTGGCTTTACCATGGATGTCAATTCTTATTGTAGGCCATCCTGTATGCTTGCCTCTGTATTTTTTCACCCCTTAACCTTTACAATCTTAGTTGTGTAGGAAGAGCCTTCTGAATTGAAGTAGAGGAGAACACACTAAATTTTGTTGGGAGGGAATCTCTCAGGGGTTTGGGGAGGGCACTCAAGAAGTATCACAAGGAATTTCTGAATTTTATTGTTGTGGCCTTTGAATAAACTCACAGAAATTTTTGGTAAATGTTTGCTACCTGAGATGCATACACAGATTTTTTTTTGAGATTTGTTTAAAGCTTTTTTTCTGAGATTTGTTTAAAGCATTTTGAGCTTTGTATGGAGGTCTCTTGATTGGGCTGTATAGGAAAGGTAAACTTAAGTGAGTATTAAGAACTCATTGAGGTGTATAGAGATATATTTGTAAAGTGAGTAAGGAGAGATCTCTGAGAGTAATGGGGAGAACAAACTGAGATGTTAATGGATGGCTCTAAGAGGTGTGTAACAGGGCCCTCTGAATTGTATAAGTAGGGCAATCTGAAAAATGTAGAGAGGCACTGTTTGGTGTTATTCTCTGAGTTTTGTATGGATTGCTCAATGATGTATGTAGGAAGGGTTTCTCAGGTATGTATGGATGAACCTCTGAGTTGTGTAGGAATGTGCTTGATGTAAGTTGGGTTGGCTTTCTGACATGTGTAGTTAGGTATCTGTGAGGTGTGTGTGAATGGAAGCAATCTCTGAGGTTTGTTGTTCAGGCCCCATAGTCTCCATTGTATTATTAACTTGCTCTTAGATCCTGCAGTAATCTCCATTTTCCTGATTTTTTCTTTATAACAAATATAGGTGTATTCCATGGACTATTAGATGGCTCTATATGTCCTAACTGTATTGTTCCTGTACTAATTTTGTGGCTGCTTCGAGATTTACTTTTGATAAGGGCCACTGTTCCACCCATACTGGTTGGTTGTCCTTCCAGATAATTGGGTCAGCCTGCCTGGTAACAGAAGCCCCTATGAAAAAGGTGTACTTTCCTCCTGTTCATCAGTTGAAGTAATATTAAGTTGTTCCATTAAATCTCTTCCCCATAATGTAAAGGGGAGAGAAAGAATAACATATGGTTGAAAAGTCCCAGTTTTTTCTTTGTCTATCCAATGTAACATAACAGAGCTTGTTGCCACATTGGAGGCTAATCCTAGCCCCACCAAAGTAGAAGGGGATTTAGTAGTTGGCCAGCTAGGAGGCCAATCATGAGCTGCAATACAAGTTACATCCACTCTTGTGTCTAGCAGTCCTTTAAATCTTTTGCCATTTATTTCTATAGCTTTCATAGGTCTTTGTTCTGAAATTTTTTGTACCCAGGCCACAGTATTAGTTGATCCAAAACCCTCTTTCCTTTCTGGGGCAAGTACTTGATTTGGAAGTTTAAGATAGGGTATTAACAATAACTGAGCAATTCTCTGTTGAGGAAAAATCTGTACTGTCTTATATGGGGGATAGACCATAATTTTTATTTCTCCTAAATAATCTGAATCTACTACACCAGGTATTACCTTGATTACTGGTTTTGCTAAAGAACTTCTTCCTATTATTAGGCCCATATATCCCTCATGCAAAGGGCCAAATATTATCGGGTCCCCTCTGGCCGCAGAGAGAGACACGACAAACGTCTGAAGCTTTGGAAGTTTATTGTGCACAATTCCTTTCCTACGCTTCTCTTACCCCTAGCTTCTGCGCACTCCCAGCTTCCCTTTTCCCAGCTTCTTCCACTCCCGCGTACTCCCTCCTTCCAGCTCAGCTCCAGCCGCTGCTGCTGCTGCCGCCGTCGCCGCCGCCGCCGCCGCTTCCGCTCCGTCCGTTCCTTTTCCCCAGCTTCTGCCCCCTACTCTCCCACCCACCAGGCTTATATACACTTCAACCAATCAGGGGAGAGTACACGAGATAAACGCGGACAGCTGCAGGCGCAGGATGGGCACACGAGGGGGCATGCTCTAGTCACATCGTTAACTAGCCAATCATTGGAATTCGCTGGTTGTTTACTGTATAGCTGGCCGCTTTTGGCTCAGCGTCAGGCGCCATCTTGACCACGCCCAAGGCTGGGGTTCCCGGGAACCCCCACAGATCCCCCTTCTTTAATATTAAACTAAGGCTCGGGACCATGTCTGTCTTAGGCTGAGTGGTCAGCATATGTCCTTACCCGTCATCAGAGCCTGCAGAGCATGCTACAGCTCCTGTCTTAGGTCGGTACACAGCCACCTCCTTCATTACCCGTCTTTGACTACCGATCCAGCATCAAGAGCCATACTAATGGGGGGCTGTCGGCCTTTAGGGCGGTCATGGCCTGATGAAAAATAATTTGATCTCTATTGGCTAGCTTGCAGATGCATGCCAAAACGAATGAAGAGAAGAAGGCCAAGGCAGAGGGGTACCACCATAGCTCCTAAGCTTGCCCACTGTTTGACAAATCTATAAACAGAAGAGGAACCTTATAGCCATATTAAATACAGAAACAATATACGTCCCAATGGAGTTACAATACGGGTAACACAAAGCAGCTCTCAGGGAATAAACGCATCCCAGTCCCAAAAGTTCTTGCAAGGTATCCACTTGTTCTTATAATAAGTCCATTCTCTGATAGAGTCTCTATGATCTGTAAGGCTGCAGCTGCATTCTCGGCCGAATGATCGTTGTTATGGTTGTGTCAATGCTGCTACTGCAAGGACTGTGGTGGCAATGATCACGGCTGTTGCAATGTCAAAGCCTCTCCTGCTTCTTGATAATAGCACTGGCAATTCTATATCTGCAACAGAAACTAGGACTGGTAGGAAGATAGAAATGTGCAAATTGCACGGATGACAAAAGAACCATTCCAGTATTGTGAGAGATAGCACACAGTTAGTGAACAGTTAAGAGGTATTATTAGAAATGTTAGTTGGTAGAAACATAGAAAAGAGGAAATACACAAGCTGACGTAGGAGGAAAAGCAATATCACAGCTAGGGTCAGCAGAACGAGTTGCTCTACTCTGGGTCTGATCTGTAGTATGATTCCAACGGCAAAGTACAGAAATTCCTCCTGTTAAAGCAAAGAAAGGCTAGAAATATCCTTGCCACCAAAAACAGCACGACCTGAAAAATCATCAGTAGAATTGACAGACTTGTAGAGAAATTGGTGAAAAGCAAGAAAAGGAAGGATAAAAAATATGTTAGTCAGAAATGAAAAATATGACCAGGCTAACAATGGCCCATAGGTTCCAGGTTTGCCTTTCCGTCTGAGTTTTTGTTATTGGAGGAAGGCTCAGACTCGCCATTGTGAGGAGGAGCAGCATCATTTGCATGCTGTAAAACTCTGATTAGCCTTTCTGGAATCCAAACTGGAGTCTGTTGATCCTGTGGGAAAACACAAACAGACCCTCGGACCCAACGAAGGACTGGATCCGGTCCTTTCCAACAACCTGTCAGGATATCTTTCCATTTTGCCCATACTTGAGGAGTATTATGGGGATTATAATGTCGATCAGCTGCAGAATGGCCGTCCCTATCCAGAGTTAAGAAATTTAGAATGAAAAGAACTAAATTAAGTTTATCTTTAGGAGACTTGTAGGAGGCTCCTATTCCCCCTTTTTGTTTATTTAAACAATTTTTTAAAGTAAGATGTGCTCTTTCCACAATGCCCTGTCCCTGAGGATTATAGGGGATGCCAGTGACTGATTGGATGTTAAATGTTTGTAAAAACAACCGGAAGCTTTTGGAAGTATAAGCAGGACCATTATCTGTTTTAATAACTTTAGGTATGCCCCAGCCAGCAAATGCTTGTAGGCAGTGTTGAATGACATCTTTCACCTTTTCTCCAGAATGAGCAGAAGCCATAATGACCCCTGAAGCAGTGTCTACTGACACATGTACATACTTAACAGTACCAAATTCAGAAATATGGGTTACATCCATCTGCCAAATATGACCAGGCAGCAGTCCCCTAGGGTTAACTCCAAAGGATTGTACTGGGATTAAAGGAGCACAATGTTGACAATGTTTTACTATTTGTCGAGCCATACATTTAGATATAGGAAATTTTCTGCTCAAAGTAGTGGAATTTACATGAAATTTTTCATGAAAGAGTTTTGCCTGTTCCTCTATGGAAAAAACAAAAATTGATTTGGTGGCCATATCTACCAAGTCATTAGCATTGGCCAAAGGTCCTGGTAAATTAGAATGAGCTCTAATATGTCCTACATAGAATAGATGTTTACGCTGTAGGATAAGGTTTTGTAGCGTAGTAAAGTAAGAAGCTACCGTGGACATGGAAGAAATATGGGTTACCGTTTCAAGAACCTGTAAAGCGTTAACGATATATAAGCTATCAGATAGAAGATTGAATGGCTGATTATCTGCTAATTTAAAGGCTAATATTACAGCTGCAAGTTCAGTAACCTGTGCGGAGTTGGGTGGAACTATTATGGTGTGAAGTTGTTTACCGATAAGTACTGCACCTACTCCATTTTTGGAGCCATCAGTAAAAATGGTTACACAGTCTTTAAGAGGCTGGACACTAGTCACTTTTGGAAAAACTATGGGAGTATTTTTACAGAATTGAATCCAGGGATGTTGGGGATAATGGTTATCGAACTGAGCTGAAGTGGAACAATATAATACTGACCAATCATCATCATTATTAATTAACCATTTAATTTGCTGAGTGGAATAAGGAGTTATAATAATAGACGGATGGATTCCAAAAACAGTAATGCAAGATTCTATTCCCTTGAATATTACCTGAGCAATAGCTTGGGGATATGATTGCAATGTTTTAGCTGGAGAGCTAGGGAGATTTATACTTTGCAGAGGTCCTCCTTGCCAAACTATGCCAAAAGGGGTATGCTTCTCTGAGATTATGATTAAACTTAATGGTTGAGTAGGATCACAACGATCAACGTAACACTGCTGAAGTCTATTCTCTACTAGCTGTAAGAATATCCGTGCTTCAGGAGTAAGTTTCCTAGGGGAATTCAAGTCAGGATTACCTTTTAATATATCGAATAAAGGTTTTAATTCCCCTGTGGATAATTTTAAATAGGATCTGATCCAGTTAATGTCACCTAAGAGTTTCTGAAAATCGTTCAAGGTATTCAATTGATCTGTCCTGATGGTCAACCTTATTGGTCTGACTGTAGTAGCAGTGAGCCTTGTACCCAGATATTCTTGGATCTCCTATAATTGTAATTTTTCAGGGGCTATCGTTAGTCCTCTCTTTTCTAATGCTTGAGTTATAAATTGTAATGCTTCTAACAAAACTTCTTTTTCTGGATGGCAAATAAGTATGTCGTCCATATAGTGATAAATCAACAATCTCTTAAACTTTTGTCTAGTAGTTGTTAACGCTTTATCTACATATATTTGACATATAGTAGGACTGTTAGCCATAACTTGAGGCAACACAGTCCATTCGAATCTCTGGTCAGGCTGAGTGTGATTAAGAGAGGGCAAAGTAAAGGCAAATCTCCAACAATCAATTTTGTGTAAGGGTATAGAGAAAAAGCAATCTTTTAAATCCAGAATAATAGTAGGCCAATTTTTTGGTAGTGCAGTAACAAGAGGGAGTCCACATTGGACGGGTCCCATAGGGTACATTTGTTCGTTTATGGCTTTTAAATCCTGTAATAACCTCCATTTTCCTGATTTTTTCTTTGTTAAGAATATTGGAGTATTCCAAGGAGAGGTAGAATGTTGTAAATGACCTGCTTGTACCTGCTCTTGTACTAACTTATGAGCTGCCTCTAGTTTTTCTTTTGTTAGGGGCCACTGTGGAATCCAGCGAGGCTTATCATCTTTCCATATTATAGGGATTGATGGTTTATCAGTGGCCCCTAGGAAAAACCCAATCCATGAGAATCATTTTTTGGTGGAAGTAAAGGCAGTGGTTGGGTAAATCCTTGGCTATGTCTTCCTAATCCTTTTTTATCATCATAATTCATATTTTGTAACATATTTCTTACAGGAGTCCCTTGGTAAATCTGGTCAGTGGTGAGTTTCATATCCATTTGCTGCAGGACATCTCGTCCCCATAGGCTAATAGGAACATTACAGACATATGGCTGAAATATTCCTTTGTGTCCCTCTGTATCTTTCCACGATAATGAGGAAGCACTTTGATTGGGGCCTTCTGCTACTCCTAAGCCTCTCAAACTCTGGGCTGCTGTGATCAATGGCCAATGCTTTGGCCAGACCATTGCACTGATAATACTTTTGTCTGCTCCCGTATCTAATAAACCTGTAAATTCCATATTTCCCACTTTTAATTTCAGGAGGGGCCTCTGTTCCATATCCATAGTAAGGTTTATTAAAGTGGTTCCTGTTGATCCAAAACCTCCTTGTCTTTTATTTGTATTTTCACTGGGCCACAAGGAATGTCGACTGGGCAATATAAGCATTTGTGCAATGCGATCCCCTGGAGAGATGACCGTAATTCCTTTTGGTGAAGAGACCAAGGCTTTTATTTGTCCAGTGAAATCAGGATCAATAACCCCTGGGTGTACTATAAGTCCTTTTAGTGTTGAGGAACCTCTACCTAGTAATAGTCCTACACTATTTTGTGGGATCTTTTCATGCCAATCAGTATCAATCATCTGCACCCCCATATCTGGGGTTAGTATGAGTCTGGAGGTGGCACAGATGTCCAATCCAGCACTTCCTGAGGTGGCTCTGCGCTCCCCTTCTCTGTGGGAGGATACCACCATCAGGGAACTTGTTGAATTACCCCGTATATTTGTTGCGGGCCCCGGGGAGGGCCCTGTCTCCTGTTTTTTTGAAGTTCAGAATTCGACCCTAGGAAATTATCCTCCCTATCTCTAATAGGCTGACAGGCACTATTCCGATGACTTCCTCTTCTGCATCTTGGACATAGCCCTGGGGCATAAGGTGTAACAAATTTTACTATAGTTATCTCTTATCTTTTGTTAGGGCATTATCTCCTTGCTGCTGATTTTGTGCATCTATTGAAGCGTATTGGCCTTCTCCTATTAACATTTCTATCGGGAAACCTTGCCACTATGTTTCTGCAAGCAGTTTCAACAGCTGAGCTCTCCAATTAGCCATTGTTCTCCAGATAACACTACTCTGCATACCTGTTTCCAAGTCTTAACTGCCTCTTTAAAGTTTTTCTAATGGTGGATGGTATCTCCATTTGCTCCTCAAATACGGGCAGGTTCTACAAATTTTGAAGCTCTCTTTATTAGGCTTAGGTTTCTCCTACCTTTTTCCCTTGTTCTTAGATTTTTTGAGCAATTATTTTCTAGGTCACCACCACTCAATCTTTCCTCACTTCATTCTCTTTAAGCGTTCTTTTCTGTTGCTATTAGATCCTGTTCATGAAGATCCCCCTTGTGGCACACCAAGCGGCTTTTCTTACTTTAGCTGTTTTTTTTTTTTTTTTTTTTTTTTTTCCTCAATTGCGTCCCATTGTTTTTTAATGGTTCCCTGAGGGATTGCTGCATTCAGACCCCATTGTTACTAATTTGAATAGCTTTAGTTTTGGCAATTACAATAACAAACAGTGGCCTAGCTGCCAGGAGCAACAAAATTACTGAAGGGAAAACTATCAAGTGCGCATTAAAATTTTTATAGCGGCTTTTCACGTAGGACCGCTTCAAACGTGTTTCTACTTTCACTTTAATTAGACCGCATTCCACGCGCCAGGACCGCTGATGGCGTGTCCCGATACCCCCCCGACCCGCGTTCTACGCGTTAGGATCCCGGTACCCCTCAACCCGCGTTCCACGCGTCAGGACCCCAATACCTTTCAACCCGCGTTCCACGCGTCAGGACTCCTGATACCTTTCAACCGGACCGCACTCCACGTGTCCCCAGGACCGCCAATGGCGCATCCTGACACCCTTTAACTTTTTTTATAACCGGTTCAACTTGTATACAAAAAAAAAATTCTTTCAAGTATCTTACCTTGTTTTCTTTTATAAGGCCTTCATCTTCCCGGGTTTCGGCACCAGTTATCGGGTCCCCTCTGGCCGCAGAGAGAGACACGACAAACGTCTGAAGCTTTGGAAGTTTATTGTGCACAATTCCTTTCCTACGCTTCTCTTACCCCTAGCTTCTGCGCACTCCCAGCTTCCCTTTTCCCAGCTTCTTCCACTCCCGCGTACTCCCTCCTTCCAGCTCAGCTCCAGCCGCTGCTGCTGCTGCCGCCGTCGCCGCCGCCGCCGCCGCTTCTGCTCCGTCCGTTCCGTTTCCCCAGCTTCTGCCCCCTACTCTCCCACCCTCCAGGCTTATATACACTTCAACCAATCAGGGGAGAGTACACGAGATAAACGCAGACAGATGCAGGCGCAGGATGGGCACACGAGGGGGCATGCTCTAGTCACATCGTTAACTAGCCAATCATTGGAATTCGCTGGTTGTTTACTGTATAGCTGGCCGCTTTTGGCTCAGCGTCAGGCGCCATCTTGACCACGCCCAAGGCTGGGGTTCCCGGGAACCCCCACAAAATATGCCTGTTGGGATTAAAGTAACCTCTGATTCTGGAGTAATAATTAAATGCTGAGAGGAAGGCAGATCTATTCCTGCACTTCCTGGGGTTCCTCTGGCCAGATCATTAATTGTTGTCCTACAAATGGATTGGGGGATCCCAAATTGTTTAGAGGGGCCTGGGGAAGGTCCCTCATCCCATTTTTTGGATAAGATTCATTGACTTGAAATCCTGGATAATTTTGCCTTGACTGTTTTATAGGAGGCATGTTTGACCCTCCTTGTCCTAGTCCATTAAGCAAATGGACATCTTTATGAAATCTGGATCTACATTCACAAGCCCAATGAAATCATTTTGACATTTAGGACAAATTGTTTTAGGAGGAGCTCCAGTTCCCCCAGCAATATTCTGAGGGGCCACTGGAGCTGGCACAATTGGATTCTTAGGATTAGGACAATCCTTAGCAAAATGCCCAAGTTGTCCACAAGAAAAACAATTACCTTGAGACCTGCTAGGATGACCAGCAGGCCTAGGATCATTAACATTTTGATTAATACCTTTAAGATATTGTGAATAAGTTTTTTCTTGTAAGGCAGCAGCCATAGCCATTCCTTGAATATGATCTGGGCTACTGTCCATACAGGTTTTAATATAGTCTGAAAGAGAGCCAGTTCTTCTAATTGGTCTTAATAGAGCCTCGCAAGTAGGATTAGCATTTTCAAAAGCCAATTACTTCAGTAATATTTCAGCCGCTTCTGAATTAGTAATGATTTTAGAAATATTTTTCTCTAATTTTGCTAAGAAGTCTTCATAGGGTTCCATGCTACCTTGTTTAATATTACTGAGAAAGGTTGTAGGAGCATCAGCAGAAGGCAATCTCCTCCATGCCAACTGAGCAAATTTAGAAATTTCCTCTAAATCCTTTCTAGGAAGTTTAATTTGTTCTGTAGGAGTAAGCCAATCCCCTGTTCCTGTTAACTGTCCTAAGGTTATTCTATTTCTTCTTCTGTCCATCTGTGACTGTACAGAGGTTTTTGCTAATTCTTCATATTCTCTCTTCCAAAGTAAATATTGCCCTGGTGTTAAACACGACTTTGCGGTTTGTTGCCAATCAAAAGGCGTCAGCCACTGTGAGCTCATATTCTCCACTAGCTGCAGAGTATAAGGGGAAGTAGGTCCTAAATCTTTTACAGCTGCTTTTAGTTCTTTTAACATTTTAAAAGAGAGAGGCTCCCAATGAGGCTCTCCTCCCTCCTCTATAGCTCATACTACAGGGCAAAAAAATACTAACATTTCCTGTTTATGTGCCTCACTAACAGCACCTAGAAATCCTACATTTTGGACTTTCCTTTTTATTTTATCTGAGGGTTTAGGAAGGGCTGGCACAACAGGAGCCACCAAAGGTGGATCCTCATTATGATATCTGAAAGCAGCTTCTTCCAAGTCCTCCTCATCAGATGGGGAGAGCTGATCAGGAAGACCTTTCTCCTTTTTCCCGTCTTCATCATCGTCTGAATCACTTTCACTTTTACTCTGAGTTTCCTCTGTATATTTTTTAAACCCAGGCTATCAGCAAAAGCCCCTTTTCTGACGTTTCGCCTGGTGATCTTACCCTTTTACTTAACAGTTCACTTTCATGTCTAGGGTCTAAACAGTACCTAAAAAGATTCCACAACGCAAAAATGTTGGTGGGGACTTTCATTGCCATATAATCTATGAGGCGCATGCATAGCATCACCTACCTTTTTCCAGGTTTTAACATCAAAAGTACCCTGTTCAGGAAACCAAGGGGCACATTCTTGCACAAAATGAAAAAAATCTTTTTAATTGAGCTGTTCCTACATGCGTTCCTCTTTTAGTTAATAAGTGCTTAGCAATATCAATAAATAATGCTCTTTCTTTGCTTTCACTACCTCCCATGGTAGCTGTTCTATCACTCCCTCTCCTTTCTCGACCTTCTCTACTGAGGGGTCCACTATGATCGCCCACCGCCTGTGGGGACAATCACAATCCATACGCTCTTCTTGATCACAGGAACCAAAAAGGGTTTATTCTGCAAGTCTCAGACTTATATTGAGAACATCAGCCTATCAGAGAGTAGACTACCAGGAAAGTCAGCCTATCAAGGAATAGTCTCCAGGCAGATACCAGGATTGCCTCATGTACAACAGTCAACCAGAGTTACTTCCTAAAACTTGTATATGAGTGCAGCTATGTATGGCAAGCTGCCAGGCGCCATCTTAGAGATCAGGTGATGGTGCAGCTCTGGGGCCCTCAGAGCCCGCCCTGACATCTCCCCCTTATTCTTTAAATAAAGAAAAGATGACTTGGGACCATGCCTGTCTTAGGTTGTCCATGGCAAATTACATCCTTACCCGTCATTGGAATTCTGACCTCCAGGTGTCAGAACCCCGTCTTAGGTTGGTATGCATTTCCACGGATCTTACCCGTCTTTGACTACTGGTCCAGCATGCTTAACCATATTTGGGGGGATGTGCTATGATAATAATCAGAACAGCTACTGTTCCAGCCCACTGTTTTGTCAATTCCAGGGCTTTAGATAACAAAGAGAACATCTCGGATACTGATGCAACTTGAACCCTGGTGGCATTGACTCTGAGTATTTCACCTCATAGCTGACTGATTAAATTATCAAATGTAGATGACCAATTACCAGTAAGGTATACAGAGATTTTTAGATAACATAGCCGCAGAGCTAAGGTTATTATAAGCAATAGGGGTGACACACACTGCTCTTAAAGGATAAACACATCCCAGTCCCAAAAGTTCCTGCAAGATATCCACTTGTTCTTGTAGTAAGTTCACTCTTTGATTTACAAGGAGTATGCCTGCTTTAAAATGGTTGTTTAAAGCTTCTTGAGTCTGTAAGGCTGTAGCTGTATTTTTGGCCAAGTGATTGACTGCTGTTGCTGTAGGTATGGCAGTTGCTAGTGCTGCTGTTGCAGAAACCACTATTGCAGTGACCACAGCCACTGTGATGCCAAAATTTCTCTTGTCTCTAGATACTGGTAGCTCTGTATCTGTAATAGAGACTGGAACAGGTAGGAACGTAGGAATATGCATTTGCTTGAGGTGCAATTGAGAAGAGAAGAAGTTAAAAACATAAAAAAGGGGGGACACACAAACTGGGGTAGGTGGAAAGGTAATATTTCTGGTACACGTAGATTGTGAGGCAGCACCTGTGAACCTAGAACTGTTTGTCCATGTAGAGGAGTTCCAAGTACATAGCCAAAATGCCCCTCCTAAGAGACTGAAAAAAGATTGTAAGTTAGTATATCCTGAAGCTGCAGTGAAAAGCATCCAATTGTCAAAGGGGTTGACACGTTTCATGCCTAATTGAACATTATTAGTGAAGTTATCATTAGCAGTGAAAGAAGTGAAATTGGGAGTGAAAAAAAATCCATTTTGTACAGGAATTGCTGGTCCTGCATGTTGAAAACCTGTCCATATAGGAGGTGTACTGTGTTTAGGATTACAAGGAGGGAAGATTCTAGGGGTTTTGAAAGTAGTTCCTGTAGCATTATGTCTGCGAGGTACCCATCCTGAAAGTAAAACAGCATCTCCTGTTAAGATTTTTATGTATTCTTGAAATGCAGAACCATTTTCACCTGGGCGAAAAGAAAGCATGGCTAAGGGGTGAAAGACTGTCAATAGCATGATCGGCAGGAGTGTCTTTGGTGTCTTCATTTTGTTGATCCAAATTACTTGTTGGTAGCATTGCCACTGGTTGAGTCAGCCATTCAGGAACCCAGATAGATGACGTTTTATCCTGTGGAAACACACAAACTGAGCCATGGCTCCAGTAAAGCACCAGGTCCGGGCCATTCCATTGTCCAGTAAGAACATCCTTCCATTTTACCATTGCTCTATCATGTTGTTTATGATTGCCATGTCTCTCAGTGGCAGAGTGACACTCATTATCCAGAGTTAAAAAATTTAAAATAAAGAGGCAAAGAGAAAGTTTATCTTTAGGGGACCTGAAGGTCTCCCCTATTCCCCCTTTTTGTTTATAAAGAGTATTTTTGAGGGTGAGATGTGCATGTTCCACAATACCTTGTCCTTGTGGGTTATAAGATATACCTGTGGTTAGAGTTATTTCAAATTTAGCGAGAAATTGGTTAAAAGAGGTTGAAGTTTAAGCAGGGCCATTGTCCGTTTTAAGTTGTTTCAGGTTACCAAATTCAGGAATGTGAGTAACTGTTGTCACCCATGGCAATTTGTCACCGCCTGTAGCAACACTTTGCATGGGTATAGAGGATAGAGGAACTGAGGTTTGCTTGCTTTAAGAGAAGAGAGAGAGCGAGGCTTTGCATAAGAGAGAAAGACTTTGCTTAAGGGAGAGAGAGACTACACTTTCAGAAATCTTACCTTTTGATAACATTATAAGCCTGTTGACTGGCTTTGAGGCATTTGTAGATGCAGAATAGAATTAATACAAGCACACCCAAGCCTATTAGTGTAAAACCTAAAAATCCCCAAAATTTGGTGCCAAATTATGCTGAAAAAACTATTTTGCCCTCTCTACATTTTTCAATATTAACTCCATTAACTTTCTAATCAGTGCACTTCCCTTTACTTATAAACCCTCCTTAAAGTTGAGGTACCAACATGAAGAATTAAAAAGTTACACAGGATGAAAATAAGCAGCTTGCTTTACTGAGAAAAAGATGAAAATCATCTATGTGGCTAAATCAGCTTATAAGGGGCTATGGGTCCAACCAATTCCAATTTGGGAATTGCCCGAGTGATGCAATCTCTATCAGCAAAAAGATCTGTTACTCCTTAAACTCTACAAGGGCTATGACAGCTGCTTCCATTTTGTGAACCTTGAGTTGAAGAGCCCTGTGCCTTGTTTCTTAAATGATTTGGTAACATCTTGCCCTCAACATCAGTAATTTGCACTTGTTAACACAATGTTTTCCTTTTCTACACTTTGGACAAAGACCTGGGGCATAAGGTGTAACAGATTTTATTATAGTTATCTCTTATCTTTTGTTAGGGCATTGTCTATTTTCTGCCATATATCTGTGCATACACTCCAGGATCATATAGATTTTGAGTATCATATTAGCCTTCTATTAGCATATCAACATTTCTACCAGGAAACCTTGCTACTACGTTTCTGCAAGCAGTTTCAACAGCTATTTCTTGCCACTGTGCTCTCCAATTAGACAATGTCCTCCAGATAACACTGCTCTGCATACCTGTTTCCAATCAGTCTTAACTGCCTCTTTAAAGTTTTTCTAATGGTTGATGGTATCTCTATTTTGGTCCTCAAATATGGGCAGGTTCTACAAATTTTGAAGCTCTTTATATTAAATTTAGCTTTCTACTACCTTTTTCCCTTGTTCTTAAGTTTTCACTACCACTTGGTTATTTCTTTTGGGGGTTCTTTGTATTAGATTTTGCTCTGCTTTTTCCCTTGTTCTTAAATTTTCTGAGTAATTGTTTTCTAGGTTACTACCACTCAATCCTTCCTCACTTTGTTCTCTTTAAGAGTTCTTTTCTGTTGCTATTAGATCCTGTTTATAGAGATCCCCCTGTGGCACACTGAGCAGCTTTTCTTCTATAAACCTGGGCTTATTTCTACTACAGTTTGAACATATGATCATACAGTGGTTTCCTTATTTTCTAATTCTTCCCCAGGGTTTCTTTCCTCCCCAGAACTTTTCTGTTTTTGGTTACCCCAGGTAACTTCCTCTTTAATCTCTCCCAGCACTTCTTCTTGTAATATATTTTTCATGCCTCCTTTGAATTATCCTTTCAGACTGATTTCGTGATATTTCTGAATCCATCCTTCACTGTACAAAGGCCACACTAACAGCAGTACAAACACACAAACAACACTCAATACACATACTCCAGAGCTCCTATATGATCCTCTTTATATTTCATCACCTGGCCAGCTATCCTGAGTGCCTAACTGCCTTAGAAGACAGGGCCCTCAGCTTACCTGAGTACCCAACTGCCCTAGGACAGGGGTTACTAAATCCATTTGCATGAGAATATCTCTGCCCCATAAATTAACAGGTAAATGGTCTAAGACATAAGGTTGAAATGTTCCCTGTTGGCCCTCATCGTTTTTCCATGTCAATACAGAACTACTCCTTTGTGGACTAGTAGGTACACCCAATCCCCTCAGGGTTTGTTCCCTTACTTGTAGAGGCCATTCTTTTGGCCAATCTTTTAGGGTAATAATGCTAGTATCAGCTCCTGTATCTAGGAGTCCCAAAAATTCTCTATTTTTAATCTTTATTTTAAGCATTGGCCTATTTTTTAAGTCCATGGTAAGACAGGCAAAATCAACCCCAGAAGATCCCAAACCTGCAGTTCCCCTGGTTGCTGTGGTTGATGGAAAATTATTATGAAGGCTGGGAATAATCAAAAGCTTAGTTATGCGGTCCCCAGGTGATATGGAGATAATTCCTTGAGGAGAATGTGCAAGAACCTTAATTTCTCCTGTAAAATCAGAGTCAATAACTCCAGGGATAACTAAGTCCCCTGAGTGCACTAGAGCTCCTACCTAATAAAATTCCAACAGTATCAGGAGGTAAGGGACCTTTTAGATCTGTAGGGCAAGTCCTTTAAGGGACCTTCCATGTGCATTCGTGACATTTCAGTGCCCATTAGTTACCGCTAAACAAACCAAAAGGCAGACCACTTTAACTAATAAAACAAAAACAAAAGCAACACAAACACTTAGTCTCAGTTGCTTATCCCACGAACTTTAACTCTGTTGCTTATCACGCGAACTTTAACCTGGCCAGACTGTACTTTACTTACCCTGTATTTACCTGATCAATTCCTTCTTTGTAACTCGAGTTCCCAGGTTTCGGCACCACTTATGATTGCCCACCGCCCACGGGGACAATCACAACATGTACGCTCTTCTTGATCACAGGAACCAAAAAGGGTTTATTCTGCAAGTCTTAGATTTATATTGAGAACATCAGTCTATCAGAGAGTAGACTGCCAGGAAAGTCAGCCTATCAAGGAACAGTCTCCAGGCAGATACCAGGATTGCCTCATGTACAACAGTCAACAGAGTTACTTCCTAAAACTTGTATATGAGTGCAGCTATGTCTGGCAAGTTGCCAGGCGCCATCTTAGAGATCAGGTGATGGTGCAGCTCTGGGGCCCTCAGAGCCTGCCCCTGACAGTTCACGGCACCCCAGGAAGGATCCTAGCTGTCTTGAAAAGGAAAGACATTAATATTAATAAATGGGGGGTTTACCAGAGTGCCCCACATTGGGTGCCACCTGCCCGGGTCCAGCCCTAGCAGGAGTCCATGGGTTCCTCACCGGTAAATGGGCCGTGGGGAGACAGCATCGGTGATGGATGGAGAATGAAAGACAGACTCTAGTTCTGGTGCAATCGATCCCACTTTATTCTGGGGAAGGCTGGGTTTATATACATTTTTCTTCAGGCTACAATGGCAGTCTTGTGGTTAATATTAAAGAAGTTTCCAAAGCATAGGAAGAAAACAGCAACCTTACAGATTATCCTTACCTAATCACAATTGTTTTAAGAATATCTAACTATGTCAATGAGCTAATGAAATGTTTATTTTTTTAATATCTAAACTCTATGTGACCTAAGACTATTCTTATTATTCTCACAGTTAAAGCAATGGACAAGTAATCTCATGTGATCATCTCTACTAGGTCCATCTGGTTAATATCTAAATTGCTGAGTTAAGGGCTACAGGAGAGCAGCGGTCCCAATGGTTATTGTGTACCAACGTTTATTATAGGGGTGACCTAATCTTTGTAGGAAGGAAGGAATGTTGTGAAACCTTATTCTCTTACCTCACCACCACACATAAACAAAACCATCGTTAGAATTTAACCAGCCTGTTGGAGACAAAGGCAGATCTATATGTATTTTCTCCAGAGGCTTTCAGGGACTCATTGCATGGTTGCAAAATTATTTTTGACTTTGTTAGTGGTAAAGACCCATTGTTTTTCAAATTGTAGGTAATATTTTCTAGAATTTTTGTTGTATTCCCCTCATCCACTTAAGCAATCCGTTCAGAGTGAAATGAGTAATATATTATCAGAAAAAATGCAGCAGAAAAACACCATGCTCCAGAGCAAAACATTCGGCAATTCCCTTTAGGATGAGCCTTTGCAAACATCCTCCAGAGGATCTTTGTCAAGCATTGGATGGAATTCCAGACACCCCCGCAACTATATCAATAAAGTCTACCCAAGTGTTAGTCCCCTACTTCAAACACATCTTTCTACCAAGATTCTCAACATGAATCTGTACCAAGTCAGCCCAGTGCTGGCTCTCACATTCTAAAGCACAGCAATGTCTGTTTCAATCACTGAAGCACCATGATCTGAGTGCTGTACTATTCTCTTCTAAACATAACATCCAACACAAAGGTGTAGCGTGCTAAACTCTCAATAGAAAAAAAAAAAAAACAAGAATGTATATTATTTTAAAACTACAATTTGCTCACAGCTAGACCCACCTAGACAAAATAATACATTTTCAAATAATATATGCATGACCACAGTTTTCTTACTGGAATCCAAATTAGGCAAATACAATATTTAAAGAAAGAGTATGGAACCCAGGACAGTCAATGATAGCCTGAGATCCAGACACCCTATAAACACATCCCAGAGACATTGACTTCTACCTTCAGTTTAGTGAGGGGCATCAAAGCAGCACAGGCTCCATCTGCCCCTACTCAGATTCTTGTATTGGTACTTTTGCACTCAGGGCATGGTGATCCTGACACATAGACCCTGGGACTTAGAAACCACTTGACTGGTCTCAGGTGCAAGCCTGCATCTCAGATCTAAAGGGCCAAATTGCCAGTGGCAGGGATCCCTATGTATGGTTGAGGAATGTTTCCCTGCAGTTGCTTTATTGGTGATGAGACATCAATAAAGAATTTGGACGGAGAGCACGTTTTTAACAAGACTTGATCAGTTGCCTCCTACAACATTTCAGTTATTGGGCATGCTTTGATAATGGAACCTTCTGGGAATTTGCATCATGGACTCAATGTGTTCTCTGTATTATCTCTCTCTCTGCATGCTCCCATGTGAGGCTCACTAGGAGCAGCCTTGGACTTGGGGGAAGTCTCTAACACCTGCAGGTGTTTCTCCTTCTCCTTCACATCACCTCTCTACAGCCAGCTCTGGCCCCATTCATCCCAGGATTGCAGTGATGACCAGAACTGAAGTCATGAGTGTTGTGGTAATTCTGTGGCATTGAAAATGGAGATCCATTCTGGCCATTTGCTTGTGTCACTGGTGCTACCCACATACTTGTGGCTCCAGTTGAACTTCATTTTCTTTGTGAAATACTTCATGAAGCATGGATGAAAATTATCCTCTGGGGTGTATAGTATGTTTAGGAGAGAGGTTAACCCTCCTATAGATGACAGAAAAACACAGATCTCATAAATTAAAATGATAGGTAGTTTGGCACTTCAATTAGCATTGGTAAACTCTAAGAAGAGTCATTACACCAAAAGCTGTAGGATTTGGATTACCAGAACTTTCAGGCATTACTGGAAATTCACTTTACAGTCACTTTTGAGATGATGTGCCAGTGCTTTTTAAGGCAAAATAAGTCTAGTCTCTGACCAGTGTCCCCATAATTATTCTGCATTTGGAAAAGTGCTCTGAGGAAGCATGTCAAACCAAACTATGATGCCATTATGGATATCAGAACTTTTGATGCTGATCAGATAAAATATCCATATATCTTTCCATATCTGAGTGCTCAACAAACCCATAATAAAAAGGAGTGAACCACAAAGCTACAGAGATACAGATTCATACTATCTATTCTGCTACAAGATGCAACACACCTGGCTGAAGAGACAACTTGCTGTATGACCCATGTTTGTTGACATTCTAGAAAAGACAAAATTATGGTCAGAATAGGAGGGGCACAGGATGAGACTCAGGAGGGTCCTGAGTATAGGAGAATCTGTCCACATGGAGTTTGAGGGAAATAACCTTCCTGTGCTTTGTTGTGTTCAGAAACTCCTTGATCACATCTTGTACAGACATTTGTGGTTGCCTTAGTCTTCTAGGCCTGATGGATATTAATTCATAATCCAGCTTCTTTCCCCAAGTTAGGTGAGGAACTGAAAGTTGCAAGATTATATTCAGGGCTTGGTTTTCCTCACAACCATCCTCTATCCTGATGCTGCCCTAGAGACCTAACAAGAGTCCTTATTAAAGCAAAGACCTTCTTATCACCCTAAACATTCTTCAAGATATAGGGACCCCATGCTAGGAATCATGGTCAACCATCTAATGTTAGCATTAAAGATGTACTTACCACCATTATTGCTTACTAAATATTAGGATTTGAGAAACTCTGCACCAGGAACTGGGGCTAAAGACCAAATTTGTTTCTTTGTTTTTATTATTTTAGATCATGTAATCTGGAGCAATAATGAGCATATTTCTCATAAAGAAAAAATGAATTAATTGCATGGCAGAAGCTATGACCCAGATTTCTCAGTGTTGAGATGAGAAATTACAGATCAATCAAAGATAAAGTCAGAGTGATCCTCGGCATAAGGATAAGAATCCAGGGACTGCATATCTGTATTTTATCATGTTTACATTCATACATGCATGGATCATTCCACCTAAAATCTGTTACAATTCGGTGGAGCATGTGGATGAGAACACACTTATACACATTTTTTCATTTTCAGTATTGCTTGAGGATCAAGATGCAATGGGCATATTCAACTGTCAGAAAAAAGAAATTAATATCACTCTATAGATGCTGTAGTATGGATTCCATAATAGAATTACAGTTCACAGTACAGCTAGTATATCAGTTTTGGATCCTGTAATATGGGTATTACATTATGATCAATAAACTATTGCAGATATTATATTACCTTGAGATGATTTATCATTGATAATATTTTTGTATAAAGGACTACAGGTAGGCTATTATATTTGTTATAGATGCTATAGCACATATCTTCCAATATCCAAGGTATATGGAAGCTATTATATTAAGTACTGAACTATGGATAATGTACAAGTATTAAAACCTCAGGGAATTTCTATTAGTTGTACTTTCTATAGTATGAGTATTACATCAATATTAAGGGACACAGGGCAACAATCACATCAGTTTGAGATGTTAGAGTATATATATATCACATTAATATTGAAGGCCACAGATAAATATTTATGTCACATTTAGAAGCTCAAGTACACATATTGTGTTAGGATTAAAGTCAACATGGTAGTTAATGCATTAATTGTAATACTATATCATGAATATCTTAGTAGCCTAATGGCTACAGTGCAGATAGTTGATTAGCTTAAGGTTGTATAATATAAATTTTATGCTAACCTTAAATGCTACAGAGCACCTGTTCATTGGTTCTAGATATTATATTGAGTATTAAATAAATATTAAAATTCACAAGGAAATTTTATATTGGTTTCAAGGTTTATGTAAAGGATGTTATAGAGTAAGATTAAAGGTCATAGAACATATATTTCATTGGATTTAGAAACCATAATATGCATGTCATATTCACATTTAAAAGTACATGGATCTAGTATAATAGTTTTAGATTCTAGACTAGGAATAACACATTAGATTTAAATACTACAACACAGCTTCTATATTTATATGGATACTATAGTTTGGATACCATATTTGAGTTCTCTGAATGGTTCTTATATCCATTTTTGATGTTGTAATAGGTGAATTACATAAATGCTAAAGAATACATAACAGCTCTTTATCAGGTTTTATGACCGTGTATGAATATATCAGTTATATTCTGTTACATTTGGGGGCCACAGTAGGGATATTGTATTAATGTTGATGTTCACAGGGTAGCTATTATATATGTTTATATGTCCACTATGAAAATGATAATCATTTTTAAGGGACAAAGGAGTCAACTGCATTAGTTTAACATGGTAGTGCTAGAATTTCTTTATTACTAAAGACCACATAGTAGCAATTACATTAAAACGGCACAATTTTATCATATTCTTATTAAGGGTCCCAGGAGAGACAGTTATTTTTCAGGATTAGATTATACAGATTGGAAATCATATTATTATGAATGAACAAAGATAGCAATTATAGCACTTTTAGATGCTATAGTATAAATGCAACATTAATATTGAAAGACCACAGGACAGTCTCTATCTTAGTTTAAGAGGGCACATTTTCCATATTATGGAAACTTGAAAGGAAACAGGGAAACTATTAATTTTGGATCCAAAATAATTGATAACGTTATTATTAAAAGCCACAAGGCATTTGCTATAAAGGTTATAAATGCTAACATATAGCATTTAGTGCATACTAAGGATATTGTGAGAAATATACTTTCTATGGTGTTTGCATCTTCTATGACCTTACTAAACTTTATGACATGAGTAGCTCCATCAATCTGGGTAGCATGTATAGCAGGATTAGGTGCTCTGGACTACACAAATATTAGACTTACTGTTGACCCACGTGCTCTCAACCACCCCTTGGTCCCAGCCTGTTCCACTGGGCCTTCTGGAGGTTAAGAGTATGCAGAAGGAGCCAGGTGAGTGGGCTGTCAACTTGAAAGGTGTGGCCATCAGAGCACAGTGCCACCTAGCGGGCTTGGGTGGATGTGCGGGCTGTCAGGTTTCAGTGGGATCCCTTGTCCTGCCTGGACATGTAAGAATTTATCACACAAGGGGCTCCATACTGCTTACAGCCTGGTTCCTCATCGCCCAAGCAATAAGGATAAAATCACTTTTTCAAAGACGCAAGACCCTGGCAACTGCTCCTATCGTCTATTTTCTTACCCTCACAGCTGAGCCACAACATGTCTTGAATGTGGGTTTGAAGCAGCCAGGAACAGAATGGTCTCTGGTTGCCATGGGAACCGTGAAGCCACCATGTCCTCAGGCCATGCCTCTGTGACCTCAGGTGGAATTTGGGGTGCAGGTGCCATGTTGTGGGAGTCACTCATCAAAGATCATGTTGCCCAAGGCTTTACAAACCCTCTGGGGAGTGCAACCAAGTGCCTTCTCCTACCGTAGCCTAGAAAGCCCTCACCCTTCACAACTTAACAGATCAATGCATGCTCCATCCCCTTTGATTAGATGAGTTCTCCCATGTATGGCTCTCATGTCACAGAAGAAAGGTTACCAAATTTTTACATATTCTGAGTGGAACTGAATACAACTGAATGAATGAAGGATCAAGGATATGACTTTCAGCCACTTATCTGTCTGTAATGAATCTTGAGAGTAATAACTGAAAACATAACAAGGAGAAGATTGAAACTAGATGAGGAATGTTTTCTTTTTGCCACCACGTTTCGGATCTGGGACCCCTGACCCCATGAGCCATCACCACAAGCCTTTGCCTGTATACATCACCCAACAGCATCTGGCTAAATTGCTGAAGAACTTCCTCACTGAGGGAAAAAGGCTTAGCACAGGAGCCAAAACTTCCTCTGCCTCACTCGTTCCTGAGATGATGGCCAAGATCCAGCACTGGAACTGGCTTGTGCATTATGCACAGCTCTCTGCTCTTTAGAAGTTTTCAAAGAAAATGCCAAAAGGAAAAATAAGAAAAAAATATTCTATCGAGGAAAGAGTCAGAAGATTGTGAATGTAATGACTAGGGGTCATGTGTGAATGATCCCTAATATCTTCATTTGTAGTCACCAATTGAGCATCTTCGCAAACCCACATAGTCCTGCATCTGCCCCTGCTCCTGGCATCCTTGGATCCCTGATATAATTTTGTGCTCACGGATCAATCAGCAACATCTGGTTTCACCCTTAAATGAAGAGGAGAAAAATCTTTCCTTCAGGACACAACCACAGACCGTGTGTATTGACATGCAAAAAAGTCCCTTGCTGGATTGTTGTGAACAGGAGAATTAAGAATTTCTTAGACATTGTTTGGCTCCTTCATGATTGCTTCTCTGCATATTTTCACAAAGTAAGACTGTGGTGATCAAGCTTGTACCTCAGAAGATCCATTCCTGTGCTGGCAATATAGCCCATCATGTAGAGTGCCTGCCTCACATACTCAAAACATGGGTCCGAGTCCCCAGCACTGTGGGATTGTGGAAATAACAAACAAACAAATGAAATCAATTCTGACCATCCCAATCTTTCATCCTCTCCCCTTTTCCTTTTCTTTTCTCCTCTAGTCACAAAAGGAATCATCACTCTGAAATAGCACCAAATTCACATGCAACCCATTTCCACTGATACCTTGCAGCAGGCAAATGCGCTCCAAGACAGCAGTGCTGAACAGTCACCTGCATTTCTTCAGAGTACTTGTTCCACAAACTCACACTACACTTCTTAGGACAGAGACCACCCATCTCTCATGAGTATGCCTATGAGGATAATTCTTCATCACCTTCTTCAACTGTGCATTGTGCACCAGGTTTCAGTGGAAGAAAATTCAAAATGACAACTGCACTTGTACCTGGCACTCTCCAGTCTTCTTGGACACACTCCCACATTCTCTGCAAAGAAGGGGACTTCCTCACCTGAGCACTTTCCACGTGACATTCAATGTCAACTGGAAAACCAAGAGGTGAACACAAAAAACAGCTGCTCTTGTCCCTGAAGTTTCTCTGACACTTTTTCTTTGCAGTGGCTTGCATGTGATTTCTTGGTGAATAATGTTAGGATTTGGGATTGAATTGAATTAAGCCTGTATTGATAGCATTCAGGAGGATCACGGGGGATTTACAACCGACTGTCCAAATACCATTTTAGCTCCACTTTCAAGAGGAATGGATTCCTTTAATACACTCTCATTAATATTGATGGATGTCCAGAAGAGATGCAGTGTAGAATTGGGTGTGGCATAAAAACAACTCAGAATGTGAGTTGTTCTCATGTTTACCACTGATCTGGGAATTAATGCATTGTGCTATGAGGAGTAAAGAATCACACAAGAGCCCATCTTTGCAAGAAATCACACTGGAAGAAGGAAATCAGAGACATCAGGCATAGGGCATGTTGTTGGTGGATAGAAACAAGTCAAGAAAGAAATCGGATTTGACAATTTGCAAATGCTTGAGGATCCCTTATCCTTCTCAGTAATTCTTTTAAAATATTGGTTATTATGGAACAACTTCTGCTTTGATATTCATGTTTTGCCAATGTAGGGTCTTCACACTTGAATATTCATAGACATTTTGGTGATTATCTTTCTGAGAATGTGGTTCAATCTTCATTTGGAGAGCCAGGGATTAGTGTTACAAATCCCATAATCATTTGACTTAAATTGTAGGTCATGGGTGAAGGTGCTGTGAAGTTGGGAAAGCCTTTGCTCATGGTTCTTGTGCCAGAAAAATAAAAGATTCAGCATTAGGCTGAATCTTTGTCCTTTGGAAGCAAGAGAAAAGAGACAGGAATTTTCAAGGGCATTGTTGTCCTAACAAGGGGAATGATGGTCGGTATTCATGGTTGCATAGAGAATGAACAGGCAATACCTACATCCTGTATTTGTAGTGTATGATGAGGCTGAATATATGTCGGGGAGTTTGAGGGTTGACCATGAACAAAGGCGAGTTTCATAGTGTCTCTTCTCAGAAGTTTTTTTCCAACATCAACACCATCACCTTCTCTCGCCCCCTGAATGTCCTTACACTCCCCTTTTGAATATTCAGCTTGGAAGTTTTGAACCATTCCACTTTCACCATGGTCTATGTTCAAACCTGGTGTTATGCTCTTTTAAACTGTGCTCATCATGCCCTCACCAGGCTGTTAATTCATCTACCCGCTTGTAGTCTGATCCTTCCTGGGGATGGTTAGAGGACTCATGGCAATTTCCCACAGGCCATTGCAACAGAGAGGTATTTGTCTGGTCAAGAAGACAAACCATTTTGTGAATACAGATTTGCAAGACATTTCTGCATCTTGTGGTGATTTGATGTGCCCCTGGAAAAATCCCAGCAGGTAAGTTTTTGGGTGCAGCCCAGTTGTAAGGCAGCAGCCAAGGAGGAGGGGCCTGGCAGTTGGAGTGAGCACAGAACATCTCTCCTTGCATGTCAGGTTAATCTTGTCTTCCATCCAACATGCTGATTGAATGACTACCTACTCTCTTTATGAGCCACCAGAGGAGCCACTCACCTTCACATGGAACTTGGACATCCCGTGCTCCATCTGTCTCCTTTCCAGATTCGTAGGATAGGAAGAGAAACCTGACAGATGGAATGTGATGTGTCCCAAATCAATAATCACCTAAACCATGGCTCTGCACTGCATGTTCTACTGAGCTGAGAACACACCACCCATCTCTCTATGTGGTTGTTAGGCCTCTAGGCTAGTTTCCTTACTCTGAATAAGACCCGGGATTTCCAAGTCTTGGAGGAGTGGGGTACAGGGCAAATCCACTGGTGCCTACAATAAGTATGTTGACCCACGTGTTCTCAAGCACCCCTCGGTCCCAGCCTTTTTAACTGGACCTTGTGGGGGATAACAGGCTGCAGGAGGAGTCAGACGAGCGGGCTACCAGCATAAATCATGCGTCCAATGAAGCACAGTGCCGTCTAGCATGCCTGGGTGGAAGTGCAGACTGTCAGGCTTCAGTGGGATTCTTTGTCTTGCCTGGACATGGAGGGATTTATCACCCATGGGGCTCCATACCACTTACAGCCTGGTTCCTCAATGCCCAGGCAACAAGCATAGAATCGCTTCTTCAAAAACGCAAGACTCTGGCACCTGCTCCCTTAATCTATCCTCTTACCCTCACAGCTGAGTCACCATGTGTCATGAATGTGGGTTTGAAGCGGCCATGAGCAGAATGTTCTCTTGTTGGCATGGGAACCATGACGCCAATGGGTTTGCAGGTTGCTCCTCTGTGACCTCAAGTAGAATCTGGAGTGCAGGTGCCATTTTACATTAACATTCATCAAAGTTCTAGGTGCCCAAGGCTTTACAAACCCTCTGGGGAGGGTAACCAACTGCCTTCACCTACTGGAGCCTAGAAACCCACCACTCTTTACAACCTAGCTGAACAATCCCTGCTCTTTCACCTTTGGTTAGAGTTCTCCCATGTATGGCTCTCAAGACACAGGAGAACTGGTAACCAATGGTTTTGTTTTTCTGAGTGGAATTGAATGCAACTGAACAAATGAAGGATCAAGGATATGACTTTCAGCAAATTATTTCTCTCTAAAAATTCTTGAGAGTAATAACTGAGAACATAGCGAGCAGAAGTATGGAATTGGATGAGGAATGTTCTTTTTGCCACCACATTTCAATTCTGGGATTCCATGAGCCATCACCACATGCCTTTGCCTGTCTATATCTCCCAACAGCATATTGCTAAATTGCTGAAGCCCTCCCTCACTGAGGGAAACAGGTTTAGAAGAGGAGGCACAACTTCTTCTGCCTCACCCATTCCTGAGATGATGGGCAAGACCCAGCATCTGAACTGGCTTGTTGCCTATGCACAGCTCTCTGCTGCTTAGAAGTTTCCAAAAAGAATGCCAAAAGGAAAAATAAGAAAAAATATTCTATCGAGGAAAGAATCAGAAGATTGTGAATGTAATGACTAGGGATTCATGTGTGAATGATCCTCAATATCTCCATTCATAGTCACCAATTGAGCATATTCTCAATTCTACATATTCCTGCATTGGCCCCTGCTCATGGCATCCTTGGATCATTGATACACTTTTCTTCTCATGGATTAATCAGCTACATTACTCTTCTTCCTTAATTGAAGAGAGAAAAACTTTCCCTCAGGACACAGCACTAGACTTGGGTATTGACATGCAAAAAATTCCTTGCTGGATTGTTGTGAACAGGAGAATTAAGAATTCTTTGACATTGTTTGACTCCTTCATGATTGGTTCTCTGTATAAATTTTCACAAAGTAAGACTGCTGCTCTTGTCCCTGGAACTTCTCACACACTATTGCTTTGCAGGTGCTTGCCTGTTATATCATGGTGAATAAATTTAGGATTTGGGGCTGAATCAATGTTAGCCTTTATTGATAGCATTCAGGAGGATGACGGGGCATTTACAAACTACACACCCAATATCATTGGAACTCCAGTGTCAAGAGAAATGGAGACTCTTGTTAATACTGATGGACGTCCTTAAGACAAGCAGTGAAGGGATTAGTGTTGAATATCCTAGGATCAACTGGCTTAAATAGTAGGTTGTGAGGAAATGTGATGTGAAGTTGGGAAAGCCTATGCTCATGGTTCTTGTGCCAAAAAAATAGGAATCATCATTTGTATATTTGGCGTTCCCTTGGGAGCAATAGAAAAGAGACAGAAATTTGTAAGGGCTTTGTTGTTCTAAAAAGGGGAATGAGGGTCAGTATTCATGGTTGTATAAAGAATGAGCGGGCAACAACTACTGTAAACCCAGGTTGTCCCTGTCCAGGAAGAGTGGGGTCGGAGTGCAAATTCACTGGTGCTGGTGCTAAGTTTGTTAACCCAGGTGCTCTCAAGCACACCTAGGTACCAGCTTGTACCACTGGAATTTGTGGGGGCTAATAGCCTGCATCAGGAGCCAGAGGAGTTGCCTGTCAGTAAGAGAGGTGCAGCCAACAAAGCACAGCACCACCTAGTGGACCTGGGAGGAATTGTGGGCTCTCCAACTTCAATGGGATCCCTTGTCCTGCCTGGTTATGAGAGGATTTATTGCTCAAGGGGCTCCATACCGCTTACAACCTGTTTCCTCATCACCCTGGCAACAAGGATAGAATCCTTTCTTCAAAAATGCAAGACCCTGGCACCCGCTCCCTACATCTATCCTCTTACCATCACAGATGAGCTGCTGAATGTATTCAAAGTGGTCAGGAGCTGAAAGGTCTCTGGTTGCCATGGGAATCATGACCCTTCTGTGTTCTCAGTCCTCTCTTTTATGATCTCAGTTGGAATCCTGGGTGCAGGTGCAATCTCACTGGACCCACTCGTGAAAGTTCATGTTGCCCAAGGCTTTACAAACACTTTGGGGAGTGCAATCAAGTGCCTTCTCCTAACGGAGTTTTAAAACCCCGGGCCCTTCACATCCTAGCTGACCAATGCCTGCTTCTTCCCCTTTGATTAGATGATTTCTCCCATGTTGGCTCTCATGTCACAGGAGAACTGGTAACAAATTGTCACATTTTTCTGAGTGGAATAGATTGCAGCGAAATGAATGAAGGATCAAGTATATGACTTTAGCCACTTAGCACTCTGTAGTAAATCAGGAGAGGAATAACTGAACACAGCAAATTGAAAATAGAAATTGGATGAGGAATGTTTTCTTTCTGCTACCATGTTTTGATTCTGGGACCCCAGACCATATGAGCCATCACCACATGCCTTTGTCTATTTATATCTCTCAACAGTGTCTGGCTAAATTGCTGAAGCATTTTTACTGAGGGAAACAGTCTTAGAAAACGAGGCACAACTTCTTCTGCCTCACCCATTCCTGAGAATATTGGCAAGATCCAACACCTGAAGTGTCTTGTGCTCTCTGATTTTTAGAATTTTTTGAAGAAAATGTCAAAAGGAAAAATAAGAAAAATATACTTTCTAGGAATGTGTCATTTGATTTTGAATGTAATGGATAGGGATTCATGTGTGAATGATCCCCAATATCTCCTTTCATATTCACCAATTGAGCATATTCTCAATCCCACATATTTCTCCCTCTGCCCCTGTTCCTGGTGTCCTTGGATCCCTGATATACTTTAGTGCTCATGGATCAATCAATTACTACCTTTTTCATCCTTAATGAAGAGGGGAAAAACCTTTCCTCAGGACACAAGGCTAGGCTTGGGTATTGACATGCAAAAAATTCCTAGCTGGATTATTGTGAACAGGAGAATTAAGAATTCCTTGGACATGGTTTGGCTGGGTCATGATTGCTTCTCTGCATACAATTTCACAAATTAAGACTGTAGGTGATAAAGTGTTGTAATTCAGGGAAGCTGTTCAAGTGCAGGCCATATTGCCCATCTCGTAGAGTGCCTGCCTCGCATGCTCGAGGCCCGGGGTCGAGTCCCCAAAACTGTGGGATTGTGGAAATAAAAAACAAACAAAACCAACTCTGAGCCTCCCAACCTTCCATCATCTCTCTTTTTCTTTTCTTTTCTCCTCTTGTCGCAAAAGGAATCAACACTCTAAAACAGCACCAATTTCACATGCAACTCAATTCCACCATCAACTTTCAGCAGGTTACTGTGCTCCAAGAGAGCAGTGCTCAACAGTCACCTGCATTTCTTCAAAGTACTTTTTCCATGAAGTCACTCTACTCTCCTTAGGTCAGAGATCACGGGTCTCTCCTGAGTATGCCTATGAGGATAATTCTTTAGCACCATTTTAGCTGCACATTGTGCACCAGGTTTCAGTGGCAGGAAATTCAAAATGAAAACTATCCTTGTACCTGTCACTCTCCAGGCTTCTTGGACACACTGCGATACTCTCTGTCAATGAAGGGGATTTCCACAGAAGAGCACTCTCCACGTATACCGCAATGTCCACTGAAAAACCAACAGATGAACACAAAAGGCAGCTGCCCTTGTCCTTGGAACTTCTCTCACACGGTTACTTTGCAGAGGCTTTCCTGTTATTTCCTGGTGAATAAAGTTAGAATTTGGGATTGAATTGAAGTTAGCCTGTATTGATAGGATTCAGGAGGATCACAGGGCATTTACAACCTACACAGCCAATATCATTGGAGTGCCAGTGTCAAGAGGAATGGAGCCCTTTAGTAAACTCTTATTAATATTGATGGATGTCCTCAAAAGAAGCAGTGCAAGGATTAGTGTTGCATATGCCAGGATCAACTGGCTTAAACTGTAGGTTGTGATGGACAGTGCTGTGTAGTTGGGAAATCCTATGTTCATGGTTCTTGTGCCAGAAAAAATAGGAATCATCATTCATGTATTTGGCTGTACCTTGGGAGCAACAGAAAAGAGACACTAATTTTCAAGGGCATTGTTGTTCAAAAAAGGGGAATGAGGGTAGGTATTCATGGTTGCCTGGAGAATTAGCGGGCAATAACTACTTCCTGTATTTGTAGTGTATGATGAGGCTGAATGTATGTCCTGCAGTTTGTGGGTAGACCATGATTGATGGCGAGTTTTGTAGGGTCTCTTCTCTGAAGTTGTTTTTCAGCATCAACACCCTTAAGCTTTTTTGGTCCCCCAAATACACTTATTATCCCCCTTTGAATATTCAGCTTGGAAACTTTGAACCATTACACTTTCAGCACGGTCAATGTTCAAACCTGGTGTTATGCCCTGTGAAACTGTGCTCATCATGCCATCACCAGGCTGTTAATTAATCCCCCAGCATGTGGTCTGCTCCCTCCTGGGGCTGGTAAGAGGACTCCTGGCAATATCCCACAGGCCCTTGTGACAGAGATGTATTTGTCTGGTCAAGAATACGAACCATTTTGTGAGTAAAGTGTGGCAAGCCATTTCTGCTTCTTGTTTTAAATTGACATGACCATGGAATGATCCCAGCAGGTAAGTTTAAGAGTGCAGCCTACTTGTAATGCAGCAGCCAAGTAGAAGTTGCCTGGCACTTGAGGTGAGTACAGGACAGTACTCCGTGCACATCAGGTTTTCCTGTCCTCTTCCAAAATGCTGATAGAATGACTACCTCTACTCTTCATGAGCCACCAGAGGAGTCACTCATCTTCACATGGAACATGAGCATCCCAGGTTCCATCTCTTTCCTTTCCAGACTTTCTAGTATAGGAGGAGAAAGCTGATATATGGAATGTGATGTGTCCAAAATCAATTATCACCTAAACCATGGCGGTGCACTGCATGCTGTACTGAGCTGAGCACTCACCACCCATCTCTCTGTGTGGCTGCTAGGCCAGTAGGCTAGTTTCCTGACTCTGAAGGAAACCCAGGTTGTCAAAGTCCTGGAGGAGTGGGGTTGGAGTGCAAATCCACTGGTGCCGGTGCTAAGATTGTTGACACACATGCTCTCAAGCACACCTTGGTCCCAGCTTGTTTCACTGGAAATTGTGTGGGCTAAGAACTTGTATCAGGAGACAGATGAGTTGCCTGTCAGCAAGAGAGATGCGGCCAACGGAGCACAGCGCCACCTTGTGGACCTGGGAGGAATTGTGAGCTCTCTGACTTCAATGGGATCCCTTGTCCTGCCTGATTATGAGGAGATTTATCACGTGCTGTATACCCCTTAAAACATGTTTCCTCATCGCTGGGGCAACAAGGATATAATCATTTGTTCAAAAACTCAAGACCCTAAACCTTCTCCCTTCATCTATCCTCTTACCCGTACAGCTGAAACACAGCATCATTCCAATGTGGGTTTGAAGTGGTCAGGAGCTGAAAGGTCTCTGGTTGCCATGGGAACCATGATGCTTCTGTGTTCTCAGTCCTCTCTTTTATGATCTCAGTTGGAATCCTGGGTGCAGGCGCAATCTCACTGGACCCACTCGTGAAAGTTCATGTTGCCCAAGACTTTACAAACACTCTGGAGAGTGCAATCAAGTGCCATCTCCTAAAGAGGTTTGAAACCCCCTGCACTTCACAATCTACCTGACCAATGCCTGATCTTTCCCGTTTGATTAGAGGAGTTCTCCCATGTGTGGCTCACATGTCAAAGGAGAATTGGTAACCAATTTTTATGTTTTCTGAGTGGAATTAATTGATTGCAACAAAATGAATGAAGGATCAAGGATATGACTTTATCCACTTACCACTCTGCAGTAAATCTTGAGAGTAAGTTATCTTGAAAACATAACAAAGAGAAGATAGAAATTGGATGAGGAATGTTTTTTTTTATGCCATCACATTTTGAATCTCGGACCCCAGACCATATGAGCCATCACCCCATGCCTTTGGCTGTTTATATCTCCCAAAGGCATCTGGCTACATTGCTGAAGCACTTTTACTGAGGGAAACAGGCTTAGAACAGGAGGCACAACTTCCTCTGCCTCACCCATTCCTGAGTATATGGGAAAGATCCAGCACCTGAACTGGCTGTGCATTAAGCACAGCACTCTGCTTTTTAGAATTTTTCAAAAAAAGGCCAAAAGGAAAAATAAGAAAAAAAATACTTTCTAGGAACGTGTCATTTGATTTTGAATGTAATGGCTAGGTGTATATGTGTCAATGATCCCCAATATCTCCATTCATATTCACCAATTGAGTATATTCTCAATCCCACATATTCCTGCTTCTGCCACTGTTCCTGGCATCCTTGGATCTCTGATATATTTTTCTGCTCATGGATCAATGAACTACTTCCATTTTCATCCTTAATGAAGAGGGGAAAAATCTTTCCCTCAGGACACAGGCCTAGGCTTGTGTATTCACATGCAATAAATTTCCTTGCTGGATTGTTGTGAAGAGGGAAAACTAAGAATTCCTTGGACATTGTTTGTCTTGGTGATGATTGCCTCTGCATACAATTACACAAATTAAGACTGTAGGTCGGTACTCCAGCACGCAAGCAGCTTCAGGGACCAGGATAGGACAGCCAGAGACTTCTGCAAGCAGCCTGGACCCCTGCGGTGGGAGGTGCCTTTCAAGGCTAGCTTCTCGGACCAGACCGCCCAGTGAGAGGCTTTCTACATAGAACCAGCACACAAGTCCCCGAACCAACGAGAGCTTCGATCTGCAAGCAGCCTCTGGGATCAGGGCAGGGAGCCAGAGACCTCTTCAGGCAGCTCTGCCCACTCCGGCCACAGGCTCTTTTCATGGGGTGATCCAAGATGGCGGACTAAAGGGTGACTGCACCCCCAGTAGCTCCAGAACCCAGGAGTTAAGAAGGGGAGGCATTGAGAGACTCAGACTGAAATAGAGCCACAGGAGAGTCTGCCCACTGGGTAAAGCTCGGCCCTGGTGGCAGGCACAGTAGGGGTGGCTTATCAGAGCAGGGCAGGGCAGCCAGAGTCTTCCACAGGTAGCCTTCCAAACTCCGGCAGTGGGCTCCTTCCACACGGCCAGCTGCACGGTGCAGGCCCCCAGTGAGAGCCTTTCCGCACAGAGCCAGCTCCAAACCCTGGAACCAGTAGGGGCCGAGGGGCAGCTTTCTTTGGATGCACTGCATTATCAAATTCCTCCAAGACATCAGGCTACTGAAGGCTGGGAGGTGATACAGTGGAAATCTACCGGGACACTATAAGCCAATAGCGGAAATCTGCAATATCTCAGGGTCCCACTGACAACTGACCAATATGAGAAAACAAGGGAAGAAAATGGCCCAAAAAAACCTAGATACTACATCAATAAAACCCAATGACAGCACAGCAGAAGAAATGTCAGAATGGGAGTTCAGAATGTATGTAGTTAAAACGATCAGGGAAGCAAATGAGGAGATGAAAGAGCAAATGCAGGCATTGAAGGAGGAGATGAAAGAGCAAATGCAGGCCTTAAATGATCGCACAATCAACAGTTAAAAGACCAAATACGGGAAGCAAGAGAACATTTCAATAAAGAGTTAGAGATACTGAAAAAAAAGCAAACTGAAATACTTGAAAAGAAGGAAACAATAAACCAAGTTAAAAACTCCTTAGAAAGCATAACCAATAGGATAGAACACCTGGAAGACAGAACCTCAGACATTGAAGACAAATTATTTAATCTTGAAAACAAAGTTGGCCAAACAGAGAAGATGGTAAGAAATCATGAACAGAATCTACAAGAATTATGGGATATCATGGAAAGGCCAAATTTAAGAATTATTGGGATTGAGGAAGGCTTAGAGAAACAAACCAAAGGAATGAACAATATATTCAATGAAATAATATCAGAAAATTTCCCAAATCTGAAGAATGAAATGGAAAACCAAGTACAAGAGACTTATAGAACTCCAAACATACAAAATTACAACAGACCCACACCAAGGCACATTATAATGAAAATACCTAACATACAAAATAAAGACAGAATTTTAAAGGCCGCAAGAGAAAAGAATCAAATTACATTCAGAGGGAAACCAATAAGAATATCAGCAGATTCTTCAATCCAGACTCTAAAAGCTAGAAGGGCCTGGAACAACATATACCAAGCCCAAAAAGAAAACGGATGCCAACCAAGAATCTTATACCCAGCAAAACTTACCTTCAAATTTGACGATGAAATAAGATCCTTCCATGATAAACAAAAGCTAAAGGAATTTACAAAAAGAAAGCCAGGATAATATTATACAGAATATTATCAGCAATATATTCCATGAGGAAGAGATGAAAAACAATGATGCAAATCAGCAACAGGAGGCGCTAGCCTAAAGGAATAGCCAAATAAAGGAGAAACCAAATCATGTCAAAAGCAAATATGAGTCAATTGACTGGGAATACAAATCATGTCACAATAACAACCCTGAATGTTAATGGCCTGAACTTATCAATCAAAAGACATAGACTTGCAGATTGGATTAAAAAGAAAAATCCAACAATATGCTGCCTGCAAGAGACTCATCTCATAGAAAGAGACACCCATAGACTAAAGCTGAAAGGATGGGGAAAAACATACCATGCACACGGACACAGCAAAAAAGCTGGAGTATCTATCCTCATTTCAGATAATGTGGACTTCAAACCAAAACTAGTCAGAAGGGATAAAGAAGGACATTACATGCTGCTTAAGGGAAGCATAAATCAGCAAGACATAACAATCATAAATATCTATGCCCCGAACATTGGCTCATCCACGTATGTCAAACAAGTCCTTCTCAATTCCAGAAATCAAATAGACCACAACACAATAATACTAGGCGATTTTAACACACCTCTCTCACCACTGGATAGATCGTCCAAACAAAAATTGAATAAAGAAACTATAGATCTCAACAACACAATCAACAACTTAGACTTAACGGACATATATAGAATATACCATCCAACAAAGAACGAATACACTTTCTTCTCAACAGCACATGGATCCTTCTCTAAAATAGACCATATTTTATGCCACAAAGCTGCTGTTAGCAAATACAAGAAGATAGAGATACTACCTTGTACTCTATCAGATCATAATGGATTGAAATTAGAAATAAATGACAGAATAAAAAACAGAAACTTTTCCAATACCTGGAGATTAAATAAACACTACTATATGATGAATGGATAACAGAAGACATCAGGAGGGAAATCAAAAAATTCTTAGAACTAAACCAGGACAAAGACACATCATATCAAAATCTCTGGGACACTATGAAAGAAGTTCTTAAAGGAAAATTTATTTCATGGGGCGGATTCAAAAAAAGAAGTAGAAATCAACAAATAAATGACTTAACACTACAGCTCAAAGCGCTAGAAAAAGAAGAGCAGACTAGTACCAAAAGTAGTAGAAGACAGGAAATAGTTAAAATCAGAGCCGAAATCAATGAAATCGAAACAAAAGAAACAATTGGAAAAATTAACAAAATAAATAGTTGGTTCTTTGATAAAATAAATAAAATTGATAAATCCTTAGCCACACTAACAAAGAGAAAGAGGGAGAAAACTCAAATTACTAAAATTCGGAATGAACAAGGAAACATCACAACAGACACGAGTGAAATACAAAACATAATTAGAAGCTATTTTGAAAATCTATACTCCAACAAAACAGAAAACCTCGAAGACATCAACAAATTTCTAGAGACATATGAATTACCTAAACTGATCGAGGAGGACATACACAACTTAAA